>NW_027207357.1:300000-555953 GCF_963455315.2 Globicephala melas | reverse complement strand
CAGCCACCCCAATGTTTGGGACGCCTCTGTTTACAAGAACCTCGTTTACCGTACAAGTTCAATATCACAGAAAGTGAAAAATGGATAAAGAACTTGTGGTACATACGTACAATGCAGTATCACTCAGCAGTGAAATCTATGTCATCAGGCCCGTAGCAGCACAATGAGTGGATTCAGGTACGATGATTCTAACTGAAATAAGTCACACAGAAAAAGAAACATCATAAGATATCAGTAATACACGGAATGTAAACTTGGCTACACAGGAACTGAATTACAGAACAGAACAGGGTCTCGAATTTAGAAAACCAACTTATGCTTGTTTAAGGGGAAAGGTGAGTTGGGGTGCTGCATAAAACCAGAGATTGAAATGAGCACAGATAAAGTTCCTTAAGCCAAATATGGAATAGACAAGAGCTACTCCTTGCTCAACGAAATGGACTCAACACCGCATATTAAACGCCTAAGAATGTACCTGACTCTTAAGTATCTTAAAACCTATGGATTGCTATGTCTCCGAAAGAGAATCAAGCATGTGTACAGGGACATAAACGCAGCAGTGATAGGATTGGAGAGGTTCGGTGAGCAAATGAAGACCCTTTGAAGTCATATTGCATGGTACCCATTCCACGGGTTTCAACTACCCAGGTTTAAGGTATTCTTCCTTCAGCTAAAACATGCATGTGGAACCTAGAGTATGATCAACCATGTGATCGGGAGACGTGTTCAAATATGTCTCAGTTTTCGTACCCTGGTACTCGGGTGCAACATTCCAGACGCTTTACTAACACTCTCCCGACTTGGAGAGTCAGTCCCTTTAACCTCCTGTTTGGCCCAGTTTGCAATTTCTGCGGAAGATGAACAGGAATAGCGAGAACCAATGAGAGACTAGCTGGAGGTGTCTGGACGGGCAAATTTAACTCTCATTTCCCACCAGGAAGAGGAAATAACCAAAGGCTCAGCGTGCCGTGCCGGAACCAGATTAGGGCCTGAAGCCATCCTGCGGTGTTTCGGCCAGCTCACAAGAAAACGAGTTGAAGAAAGGAGCTCAGGGGCACTGTAATTCACAAATCTGCAGAGTTATAAATGACAACTATCGTCCAAAAATATACTGAAGTAAGGCTGCCAAGAGGACTTGAAAGCGGGGCAGAATTGCAGGAAACCGATTTCAGGAGGTAGACTGGAATTGCATTGAAAGCATAGGAAAAGAGACAGAACGTCCACAATGATGCACTTGGCCAAAAAGGGCGTATGCGTTTTTTCCTGAATATATTCAGGAAAAAACGCATACGCCCTTTTTGGCCAACCAAGCAAGCTTGCAAAGGAAATCTGCACTACAATGAAGTCTCACTTCCCCCCGGTCAAAAGGGCCATCTGAAAAAAGTGTAAAATCCAGAAAGGCAGGACAGGCCATGGAGAACTGGGAGCCTTGTTATGCTGATGGGCGGGATGTAAACTGCCAACAGACACTCGGGAGAAGTGTATGGTGTTTCCTGAAACATCTAAAAAACAAAGCAACAGAGCCTAGGGCACTTCCACTTATGGTCCTGTAGCTTAGGGAAATTAAAATCAAAAAGACACAGACACCCCAAAGTTGGGGACGCCTCTGTTTACAAGAACCTCGTTTACAGTACAAGTTGAACATCGCAGAAAGTGAAAAATGGATAAAGAAGTTGTGGTATTTACTTACAAAGCAGTATCACTCAGCAATGAAATCTATGTCATCAGGCCCTTAGCAGCACAATGAGTGGATTCAGGTACGATGATTCTAACTGAAATAAGTCACACAGAAGTAGAAACATCATAAGATATCACTAATACACGGAATGTAAACTTCGCTACACAGGAACTGAATTCCAAAACAGAACAGGGTCTCAAATTTAGAAAACCAACTTATGCTTGCTTAAGGGGAAAGGTGAGTTGGGGTGCTGCATAAAAGCAGAGATTGAAATGAGCACAGATAGAGTTCCTCTAGCCAAATACGGAATAGACAAGAGCTACTCCTTGCTCAACGAAATGGACTCAACACCGCATATTTAACGCCTAAGAATGTACCTGACTAGTATCTTAAAACCTATGGATTACTATGTCTCCGAAAGAGAATCAAGCATGTGTACAGGGGCATAAACGCAGCAGTGATAGGATTGGAGAGGTTCGGTGAGCAAATGAAGACCCTTTGAAGTCATATTGCATGGTACCCATTCCACGGGTTTCAACTACCCAGGTTTAAGGTATTCTTCCTTCAGCTAAAACATGCATGTGGAACCCAGAGTATGATCAACCGTGTGAACGGGAGACGTGTTCAAATATGTCTCAGTTTTCCTCCCCTGGTACTCGGGTGCAACATTCCAGACGCTTTACTAACACTCTCCCCACTTGGAGAGTCAGCGCCTTTAACCTCCTGCTTGGCCCAGTTTGCAATTTCTGCGGAAGATGAACAGGAATAGCGAGAACCAATGAGAGACTAGCTGGAGGTGTCTGGACGGGCAAATTTAATTCTCATTTCCCACCAGGAAGAGGAACTAACCAAAGGCTCAGGGTGTCGTGCCGGAACCAGATTAGGGCCTGAAGCCATCCTGCGGTGTTGCGGCCAGCTCACAAGAAAGCGAGTTGAAGAAAGGAGCTCAGGGGCACTGTAATTCACAAACCTGCAGAGTTATAAATGACAGCTATCGTCCAAAAATATACTAAAGTAAGGCTGCCAAGAGGACTTGAAAGCGGGGCAGAATTGCAGGAAACCGATTTCAGGAGGTAGACTGGAATTGCATCGAAAGCATAGGAAAAGAGGCAGAACGTCCACAATGATGCACTTGGCCAAAAAGGGCGTATGCGTTTTTTCCTGAATATATTCAGGAAAAAACGCATACGCCCTTTTTGGCCAACCAAGCAAGCTTGCAAAGGAAATCTGCACTACAATGAAGTCTCACTTTCCCCCGGTCAAAAGGGCCATCTGAAAAAAGTGTAAAATCCAGAAAGGCAGGACAGGCCATGGAGAACTGGGAGCCTTGTTATGCTGATGGGCGGGATGTAAATTGCCAACAGAAACTCGGGAGAAGTGTATGTTGTTTCCTGAAACATCTAAAAAACAAAGCAACAGAGCCTAGGGCACTTCCACTTATGGTCCTATAGCTTAGGGAAATTAAAATCAAAAAGATACAGCCACCCCAATGTTTGGGACGCCTCTGTTTACAAGAACCTCGTTTACCGTACAAGTTCAATATCACAGAAAGTGAAAAATGGATAAAGAACTTGTGGTACTTACGTACAATGCAGTATCACTCAGCAGTGAAATCTATGTCATCAGGCCCGTAGCAGCACAATGAGTGGATTCAGGTACGATGATTCTAACTGAAATAAGTCACACAGAAAAAGAAACATCATAAGATATCAGTAATACACGGAATGTAAACTTGGCTACACAGGAACTGAATTACAGAACAGAACAGGGTCTCAAATTTAGAAAACCAACTTATGCTTGTTTAAGGGGAAAGGTGAGTTGGGGTGCTGCATAAAACCAGAGATTGAAATGAGCACAGATAAAGTTCCTTAAGCCAAATATGGAATAGACAAGAGCTACTCCTTGCTCAACGAAATGGACTCAACACCGCATATTAAACGCCTAAGAATGTACCTGACTCTTAAGTATCTTAAAACCTATGGATTGCTATGTCTCCGAAAGAGAATCAAGCATGTGTACAGGGACATAAACGCAGCAGTGATAGGATTGGAGAGGTTCGGTGAGCAAATGAAGACCCTTTGAAGTCATATTGCATGGTACCCATTCCACGGGTTTCAACTACCCAGGTTTAAGGTATTCTTCCTTCAGCTAAAACATGCATGTGGAACCTAGAGTATGATCAACCATGTGATCGGGAGACGTGTTCAAATATGTCTCAGTTTTCGTACCCTGGTACTCGGGTGCAACATTCCAGACGCTTTACTAACACTCTCCCGACTTGGAGAGTCAGTCCCTTTAACCTCCTGTTTGGCCCAGTTTGCAATTTCTGCGGAAGATGAACAGGAATAGCGAGAACCAATGAGAGACTAGCTGGAGGTGTCTGGACGGGCAAATTTAACTCTCATTTCCCACCAGGAAGAGGAAATAACCAAAGGCTCAGCGTGCCGTGCCGGAACCAGATTAGGGCCTGAAGCCATCCTGCGGTGTTGCGGCCAGCTCACAAGAAAACGAGTTGAAGAAAGGAGCTCAGGGGCACTGTAATTCACAAACCTGCAGAGTTATAAATGACAACTATCGTCCAAAAATATACTGAAGTAAGGCTGCCAAGAGGACTTGAAAGCGGGGCAGAATTGCAGGAAACCGATTTCAGAAGGTAGACTGGAATTGCATTGAAAGCATAGGAAAAGAGGCAGAACGTCCACAATGATGCACTTGGCCAAAAAGGGCGTATGCGTTTTTTCCTGAATATATTCAGGAAAAAACGCATACGCCCTTTTTGGCCAACCAAGCAAGCTTGCAAAGGAAATCTGCACTACAATGAAGTCTCACTTCCCCCCGGTCAAAAGGGCCATCTGAAAAAAGTGTAAAATCCAGAAAGGCAGGACAGGCCATGGAGAACTGGGAGCCTTGTTATGCTGATGGGCGGGATGTAAACTGCCAACAGACACTCGGGAGAAGTGTATGGTGTTTCCTGAAACATCTAAAAAACAAAGCAACAGAGCCTAGGGCACTTCCACTTATGGTCCTATAGCTTAGGGAAATTAAAATCAAAAAGATACAGCCACCCCAATGTTTGGGACGCCTCTGTTTACAAGAACCTCGTTTACCGTACAAGTTCAATATCACAGAAAGTGAAAAATGGATAAAGAACTTGTGGTACGTACGTACAATGCAGTATCACTCAGCAGTGAAATCTATGTCTTCTGGCCCGTAGCAGCACAATGAGTGGATTCAGGTACGATGATTCTAACTGAAATAAGTCACACAGAAAAAGAAACATCATAAGATATCAGTAATACACGGAATGTAAACTTGGCTACACAGGAACTGAATTACAGAACAGAACAGGGTCTCAAATTTAGAAAACCAACTTATGCTTGTTTAAGGGGAAAGGTGAGTTGGGGTGCTGCATAAAACCAGAGATTGAAATGAGCACAGATAAAGTTCCTTAAGCCAAATATGGAATAGACAAGAGCTACTCCTTGCTCAACGAAATGGACTCAACACCGCATATTAAACGCCTAAGAATGTACCTGACTCTTAAGTATCTTAAAACCTATGGATTGCTATGTCTCCGAAAGAGAATCAAGCATGTGTACAGGGACATAAACGCAGCAGTGATAGGATTGGAGAGGTTCGGTGAGCAAATGAAGACCCTTTGAAGTCATATTGCATGGTACCCATTCCACGGGTTTCAACTACCCAGGTTTAAGGTATTCTTCCTTCAGCTAAAACATGCATGTGGAACCTAGAGTATGATCAACCATGTGATCGGGAGACGTGTTCAAATATGTCTCAGTTTTCGTACCCTGGTACTCGGGTGCAACATTCCAGACGCTTTACTAACACTCTCCCGACTTGGAGAGTCAGTCCCTTTAACCTCCTGTTTGGCCCAGTTTGCAATTTCTGCGGAAGATGAACAGGAATAGCGAGAACCAATGAGAGACTAGCTGGAGGTGTCTGGACGGGCAAATTTAACTCTCATTTCCCACCAGGAAGAGGAAATAACCAAAGGCTCAGCGTGCCGTGCCGGAACCAGATTAGGGCCTGAAGCCATCCTGCGGTGTTTCGGCCAGCTCACAAGAAAACGAGTTGAAGAAAGGAGCTCAGGGGCACTGTAATTCACAAACCTGCAGAGTTATAAATGACAACTATCGTCCAAAAATATACTGAAGTAAGGCTGCCAAGAGGACTTGAAAGCGGGGCAGAATTGCAGGAAACCGATTTCAGGAGGTAGACTGGAATTGCATTGAAAGCATAGGAAAAGAGACAGAACGTCCACAATGATGCACTTGGCCAAAAAGGGCGTATGCGTTTTTTCCTGAATATATTCAGGAAAAAACGCATACGCCCTTTTTGGCCAACCAAGCAAGCTTGCAAAGGAAATCTGCACTACAATGAAGTCTCACTTCCCCCCGGTCAAAAGGGCCATCTGAAAAAAGTGTA
Organism: Globicephala melas; assembly: GCF_963455315.2. NCBI lineage: Eukaryota > Metazoa > Chordata > Mammalia > Artiodactyla > Delphinidae > Globicephala > Globicephala melas. The sequence continues at coordinate 549,829 of NW_027207357.1, read as the reverse complement.
AAATCCAGAAAGGCAGGACAGGCCATGGAGAACTGGGAGCCTTGTTATGCTGATGGGCGGGATGTAAACTGCCAACAGACACTCGGGAGAAGTGTATGGTGTTTCCTGAAACATCTAAAAAACAAAGCAACAGAGCCTAGGGCACTTCCACTTATGGTCCTGTAGCTTAGGGAAATTAAAATCAAAAAGATACAGCCACCCCAATGTTTGGGACGCCTCTGTTTACAAGAACCTCATTTACCGTACAAGTTCAATATCACAGAAGGTGAAAAATGGATAAAGAACATGTGGTAGTTACGTAAAATGCAGTATCACTCAGCAGTGAAATCTATGTCATCAGGCCCGTAGCAGCACAATGAGTGGATTCAGGTACGATGATTCTAACTGAAATAAGTCACACAGAAAAAGAAACATCATAAGATATCAGTAATACACGGAATGTAAACTTGGCTACACAGGAACTGAATTACAGAACAGAACAGGGTCTCAATTTTAGAAAACCAACTTATGCTTGTTTAAGGGGAAAGGTGAGTTGGGGTGCTGCATAAAACCAGAGATTGAAATGAGCACAGATAAAGTTCCTTAAGCCAAATATGGAATAGACAAGAGCTACTCCTTGCTCAACGAAATGGACTCAACACCGCATATTAAACGCCTAAGAATGTACCTGACTCTTAAGTATCTTAAAACCTATGGATTGCTATGTCTCCGAAAGAGAATCAAGCATGTGTACAGGGACATAAACGCAGCAGTGATAGGATTGGAGAGGTTCGGTGAGCAAATGAAGACCCTTTGAAGTCATATTGCATGGTACCCATTCCAAGGGTTTCAACTACCCAGGTTTAAGGTATTCTTCCTTCAGCTAAAACATGCATGTGGAACCTAGAGTATGATCAACCATGTGATCGGGAGACGTGTTCAAATATGTCTCAGTTTTCGTACCCTGGTACTCGGGTGCAACATTCCAGACGCTTTACTAACACTCTCCCGACTTGGAGAGTCAGTCCCTTTAACCTCCTGTTTGGCCCAGTTTGCAATTTCTGCGGAAGATGAACAGGAATAGCGAGAACCAATGAGAGACTAGCTGGAGGTGTCTGGACGGGCAAATTTAACTCTCATTTCCCACCAGGAAGAGGAAATAACCAAAGGCTCAGCGTGCCGTGCCGGAACCAGATTAGGGCCTGAAGCCATCCTGCGGTGTTTCGGCCAGCTCACAAGAAAACGAGTTGAAGAAAGGAGCTCAGGGGCACTGTAATTCACAAACCTGCAGAGTTATAAATGACAACTATCGTCCAAAAATATACTGAAGTAAGGCTGCCAAGAGGACTTGAAAGCGGGGCAGAATTGCAGGAAACCGATTTCAGGAGGTAGACTGGAATTGCATTGAAAGCATAGGAAAAGAGACAGAACGTCCACAATGATGCACTTGGCCAAAAAGGGCGTATGCGTTTTTTCCTGAATATATTCAGGAAAAAACGCATACGCCCTTTTTGGCCAACCAAGCAAGCTTGCAAAGGAAATCTGCACTACAATGAAGTCTCACTTCCCCCCGGTCAAAAGGGCCATCTGAAAAAAGTGTAAAATCCAGAAAGGCAGGACAGGCCATGGAGAACTGGGAGCCTTGTTATGCTGATGGGCGGGATGTAAACTGCCAACAGACACTCGGGAGAAGTGTATGGTGTTTCCTGAAACATCTAAAAAACAAAGCAACAGAGCCTAGGGCACTTCCACTTATGGTCCTGTAGCTTAGGGAAATTAAAATCAAAAAGACACAGACACCCCAAAGTTGGGGACGCCTCTGTTTACAAGAACCTCGTTTACAGTACAAGTTGAACATCGCAGAAAGTGAAAAATGGATAAAGAAGTTGTGGTATTTACTTACAAAGCAGTATCACTCAGCAATGAAATCTATGTCATCAGGCCCTTAGCAGCACAATGAGTGGATTCAGGTACGATGATTCTAACTGAAATAAGTCACACAGAAGTAGAAACATCATAAGATATCACTAATACACGGAATGTAAACTTCGCTACACAGGAACTGAATTCCAAAACAGAACAGGGTCTCAAATTTAGAAAACCAACTTATGCTTGCTTAAGGGGAAAGGTGAGTTGGGGTGCTGCATAAAAGCAGAGATTGAAATGAGCACAGATAGAGTTCCTCTAGCCAAATACGGAATAGACAAGAGCTACTCCTTGCTCAACGAAATGGACTCAACACCGCATATTTAACGCCTAAGAATGTACCTGACTAGTATCTTAAAACCTATGGATTACTATGTCTCCGAAAGAGAATCAAGCATGTGTACAGGGGCATAAACGCAGCAGTGATAGGATTGGAGAGGTTCGGTGAGCAAATGAAGACCCTTTGAAGTCATATTGCATGGTACCCATTCCACGGGTTTCAACTACCCAGGTTTAAGGTATTCTTCCTTCAGCTAAAACATGCATGTGGAACCCAGAGTATGATCAACCGTGTGAACGGGAGACGTGTTCAAATATGTCTCAGTTTTCCTCCCCTGGTACTCGGGTGCAACATTCCAGACGCTTTACTAACACTCTCCCCACTTGGAGAGTCAGCGCCTTTAACCTCCTGCTTGGCCCAGTTTGCAATTTCTGCGGAAGATGAACAGGAATAGCGAGAACCAATGAGAGACTAGCTGGAGGTGTCTGGACGGGCAAATTTAACTCTCATTTCCCACCAGGAAGAGGAACTAACCAAAGGCTCAGGGTGTCGTGCCGGAACCAGATTAGGGCCTGAAGCCATCCTGCGGTGTTGCGGCCAGCTCACAAGAAAGCGAGTTGAAGAAAGGAGCTCAGGGGCACTGTAATTCACAAACCTGCAGAGTTATAAATGACAACTATCGTCCAAAAATATACTGAAGTAAGGCTGCCAAGAGGACTTGAAAGCGGGGCAGAATTGCAGGAAACCGATTTCAGAAGGTAGACTGGAATTGCATTGAAAGCATAGGAAAAGAGGCAGAACGTCCACAATGATGCACTTGGCCAAAAAGGGCGTATGCGTTTTTTCCTGAATATATTCAGGAAAAAACGCATACGCCCTTTTTGGCCAACCAAGCAAGCTTGCAAAGGAAATCTGCACTACAATGAAGTCTCACTTCCCCCCGGTCAAAAGGGCCATCTGAAAAAAGTGTAAAATCCAGAAAGGCAGGACAGGCCATGGAGAACTGGGAGCCTTGTTATGCTGATGGGCGGGATGTAAACTGCCAACAGACACTCGGGAGAAGTGTATGGTGTTTCCTGAAACATCTAAAAAACAAAGCAACAGAGCCTAGGGCACTTCCACTTATGGTCCTATAGCTTAGGGAAATTAAAATCAAAAAGATACAGCCACCCCAATGTTTGGGACGCCTCTGTTTACAAGAACCTCGTTTACCGTACAAGTTCAATATCACAGAAAGTGAAAAATGGATAAAGAACTTGTGGTACGTACGTACAATGCAGTATCACTCAGCAGTGAAATCTATGTCTTCTGGCCCGTAGCAGCACAATGAGTGGATTCAGGTACGATGATTCTAACTGAAATAAGTCACACAGAAAAAGAAACATCATAAGATATCAGTAATACACGGAATGTAAACTTGGCTACACAGGAACTGAATTACAGAACAGAACAGGGTCTCAAATTTAGAAAACCAACTTATGCTTGTTTAAGGGGAAAGGTGAGTTGGGGTGCTGCATAAAACCAGAGATTGAAATGAGCACAGATAAAGTTCCTTAAGCCAAATATGGAATAGACAAGAGCTACTCCTTGCTCAACGAAATGGACTCAACACCGCATATTAAACGCCTAAGAATGTACCTGACTCTTAAGTATCTTAAAACCTATGGATTGCTATGTCTCCGAAAGAGAATCAAGCATGTGTACAGGGACATAAACGCAGCAGTGATAGGATTGGAGAGGTTCGGTGAGCAAATGAAGACCCTTTGAAGTCATATTGCATGGTACCCATTCCACGGGTTTCAACTACCCAGGTTTAAGGTATTCTTCCTTCAGCTAAAACATGCATGTGGAACCTAGAGTATGATCAACCATGTGATCGGGAGACGTGTTCAAATATGTCTCAGTTTTCGTACCCTGGTACTCGGGTGCAACATTCCAGACGCTTTACTAACACTCTCCCGACTTGGAGAGTCAGTCCCTTTAACCTCCTGTTTGGCCCAGTTTGCAATTTCTGCGGAAGATGAACAGGAATAGCGAGAACCAATGAGAGACTAGCTGGAGGTGTCTGGACGGGCAAATTTAACTCTCATTTCCCACCAGGAAGAGGAAATAACCAAAGGCTCAGCGTGCCGTGCCGGAACCAGATTAGGGCCTGAAGCCATCCTGCGGTGTTTCGGCCAGCTCACAAGAAAACGAGTTGAAGAAAGGAGCTCAGGGGCACTGTAATTCACAAACCTGCAGAGTTATAAATGACAACTATCGTCCAAAAATATACTGAAGTAAGGCTGCCAAGAGGACTTGAAAGCGGGGCAGAATTGCAGGAAACCGATTTCAGGAGGTAGACTGGAATTGCATTGAAAGCATAGGAAAAGAGACAGAACGTCCACAATGATGCACTTGGCCAAAAAGGGCGTATGCGTTTTTTCCTGAATATATTCAGGAAAAAACGCATACGCCCTTTTTGGCCAACCAAGCAAGCTTGCAAAGGAAATCTGCACTACAATGAAGTCTCACTTCCCCCCGGTCAAAAGGGCCATCTGAAAAAAGTGTAAAATCCAGAAAGGCAGGACAGGCCATGGAGAACTGGGAGCCTTGTTATGCTGATGGGCGGGATGTAAACTGCCAACAGACACTCGGGAGAAGTGTATGGTGTTTCCTGAAACATCTAAAAAACAAAGCAACAGAGCCTAGGGCACTTCCACTTATGGTCCTGTAGCTTAGGGAAATTAAAATCAAAAAGATACAGCCACCCCAATGTTTGGGACGCCTCTGTTTACAAGAACCTCGTTTACCGTACAAGTTCAATATCACAGAAAGTGAAAAATGGATAAAGAACTTGTGGTACTTATGTACAATGCAGTATCACTCAGCAGTGAAATCTATGTCATCAGGCCCGTAGCAGCACAATGAGTGGATTCAGGTACGATGATTCTAACTGAAATAAGTCACACAGAAAAAGAAACATCATAAGATATCAGTAATACACGGAATGTAAACTTGGCTACACAGGAACTGAATTACAGAACAGAACAGGGTCTCAAATTTAGAAAACCAACTTATGCTTGTTTAAGGGGAAAGGTGAGTTGGGGTGCTGCATAAAACCAGAGATTGAAATGAGCACAGATAAAGTTCCTTAAGCCAAATATGGAATAGACAAGAGCTACTCCTTGCTCAACGAAATGGACTCAACACCGCATATTAAACGCCTAAGAATGTACCTGACTCTTAAGTATCTTAAAACCTATGGATTGCTATGTCTCCGAAAGAGAATCAAGCATGTGTACAGGGACATAAACGCAGCAGTGATAGGATTGGAGAGGTTCGGTGAGCAAATGAAGACCCTTTGAAGTCATATTTCATGGTACCCATTCCACGGGTCTCAACTCTCCAGGTTTAAGGTATTCTTCCTTCAGCTAAAACATGCATGTGGAACCCAGAGTATGATCAATCGTGTGAACGGGAGACGTGTTCAAATATGTCTCAGGTTTCGTACCCTGGTACTCGGGTGCAACATTCCAGACGCTTTACTAACACTCTCCCCACTTGGAGAGTCAGCGCCTTTAACCTCCTGTTTGGCCCAGTTTGCAATTTCTGCGGAAGATGAACAGGAATAGCGAGAACCAATGAGAGACTAGCTGGAGGTGTCTGGACGGGCAAATTTAACTCTCATTTCCCACCAGGAAGAGGAAATAACCAAAGGCTCAGCGTGCCGTGCCGGAACTAGATTAGGGCCTGAAGCCATCCTGCGGTGTTGCGGCCAGCTCACAAGAAAGCAAGTTGAAGAAAGGAGCTCAGGGGCACTGTAATTCACAAACCTGCAGAGTTATAAATGACAGCTATCGTCCAAAAATATACTGAAGTAAGGCTGCCAAGAGGACTTGAAAGCGGGGCAGAATTGCAGGAAACCGATTTCAGGAGGTAGACTGGAATTGCATTGAAAGCATAGGAAAAGAGGCAGAACGTCCACAATGATGCACTTGGCCAAAAAGGGCGTATGCGTTTTTTCCTGAATATATTCAGGAAAAAACGCATACGCCCTTTTTGGCCAACCAAGCAAACTTGCAAAGGAAATCTGCACTACAATGAAGTCTCACTTCCCCCCGGTCAAAAGGGCCATCTGAAAAAGGTGTAAAATCCAGAAAGGCAGGACAGGCCATGGAGAACTGGGAGCCTTGTTATGCTGATGGGCGGGATGTAAATTGCCAACAGACACTCGGGAGAAGTGTATGGTGTTTCCAAAAACATCTAAGAAACAAAGCAACAGAGCCTAGGGCACTTTCACTTATGGTCCTATAGCTTAGGGAAATTAAAATCAAAACGACACAGCCACCCCAAAGTTTGGGACGCCTCTGTTTACAAGAACCTCGTTTACCGTACAAGTTCAATATCACAGAAAGTGAAAAATGGATAAAGAACTTGTGGTACTTACGTACAATGCAGTATCACTCAGCAATGAAATCTATGTCATCAGGCCCGTAGCAGCATAATGAGTGGATTCAGGTATGATGATTCTAACTGAAATAAGTCACACAGAAAAAGAAACATCATAAGATATCAGTAATACACGGAATGTAAACTTGGCTACACAGGAACTGAATTACAGAACAGAACAGGGTCTCAAATTTAGAAAACCAACTTATGCTTGTTTAAGGGGAAAGGTGAGTTGGGGTGCTGCATAAAACCAGAGATTGAAATGAGCACAGATAAAGTTCCTTAAGCCAAATATGGAATAGACAAGAGCTACTCCTTGCTCAACGAAATGGACTCAACACCCCATATTAAACGTCTAAGAATGTACCTTACTAGTAAGTATCTTAAAACCTATGGATTGCTATGTCTCCAAAAGAGAATCAAGCGTGTGTACAGGGGCATAAACGCAGCAGTGATAGGATTGGAGAGGTTTGGTGAGCAAATGAAGACCCTTTGAAGTCATATTGCATGGTACCCATTCCACGAGTTTCAACTACCCACGTTTAAGGTATTCTTCCTTCAGCTAAAACATGCATGTGGAACCCAGAGTATGATCAACCGTGTGATCGGGAGACGTGTTCAAATATGTCTCAGTTTTCGTACCCTGGTACTCGGGTGCAACATTCCAGACGCTTTACTAACACTCTCCCGACTTGGAGAGTCAGTCCCTTTAACCTCCTGTTTGGCCCAGTTTGCAATTTCTGCGGAAGATGAACAGGAATAGCGAGAACCAATGAGAGACTAGCTGGAGGTGTCTGGACGGGCAAATTTAACTCTCATTTCCCACCAGGAAGAGGAAATAACCAAAGGCTCAGCGTGCCATGCCGGAACCAGATTAGGGCCTGAAGCCATCCAGCGGTGTTGCGGCCAGCTCACAAGAAAGCGAGTTGAAGAAAGGAGCTCAGGGGCACTGTAATTCACAAACCTGCAGAGTTATAAATGACAGCTATCGTCCAAAAATATACTGAAGTAAGGCTGCCAAGAGGACTTGAAAGTGGGGCAGAATTGCAGGAAACCGATTTCAGGAGGTAGACTGGAATTGCATTGAAAGCATAGGAAAAGAGGCAGAACGTCCACAATGATGCACTTGGCCAAAAAGGGCGTATGCGTTTTTTCCTGAATATATTCAGGAAAAAACGCATACGCCCTTTTTGGCCAACCAAGCAAGCTTGCAAAGGAAATCTGCACTACAATGAAGTCTCACTTCCCCCCGGTCAAAAGGGTCATCTGAAAAAAGTGTAAAATCCAGAAAGGCAGGACAGGCCATGGAGAACTGGGAGCCTTGTTATGCTGATGGGCGGGATGTAAATTGCCAACAGACACTCGGGAGAAGTGTATGGTGTTTCCTGAAACATCTAAAAAACAAAGCAACAGAGCCTAGGGCACTTCCACTTATGGTCCTATAGCTTAGGGAAATTAAAATCAAAAAGATACAGCCACCCCAATGTTTGGGACGCCTCTGTTTACAAGAACCTCATTTACCGTACAAGTTCAATATCACTGAAAGTGAAAAATGGATAAAGAACTTGTGGTACTTACTTACAATGCAGTATCACTCAGCAGTGAAATCTATGTCATCAGGCCCGTAGCAGCACAATGAGTGGATTCAGGTACGATGATTCTAACTGAAATAAGTCACACAGAAAAAGAAACATCATAAGATATCAGTAATACACGGAATGTAAACTTGGCTACACAGGAACTGAATTACAGAACAGAACAGGGTCTCAAATTTAGAAAACCAACTTATGCTTGTTTAAGGGTAAAGGTGAGTTGGGGTGCTGCATAAAACCAGAGATTGAAATGAGCACAGATAAAGTTCCTTAAGCCAAATATGGAATAGACAAGAGCTACTCCTTGCTCAACGAAATGGACTCAACACCGCATATTAAACGCCTAAGAATGTACCTGACTCTTAAGTATCTTAAAACCTATGGATTGCTATGTCTCCGAAAGAGAATCAAGCATGTGTACAGGGACATAAACGCAGCAGTGATAGGATTGGAGAGGTTCGGTGAGCAAATGAAGACCCTTTGAAGTCATATTGCATGGTACCCATTACACGGGTCTCAACTCTCCAGGTTTAAGGTATTCTTCCTTCAGCTAAAATATGCATGTGGAACCCAGAGTATGATCAACAGTGTGAACGGGAGACGTGTTCAAATATGTCTCAGTTTTCCTCCCCTGGTACTCGGGTGCAACATTCCAGACGCTTTACTAACACTCTCCCCACTTGGAGAGTCAGCGCCTTTAACCTCCTGTTTGGCCCAGTTTGCAATTTCTGCGGAAGATGAACAGGAATAGCGAGAACCAATGAGAGACTAGCTGGAGGTGTCTGGATGGGCAAATTTAACTCTCATTTCCCACCAGGAAGAGGAAATAACCAAAGGCTCAGCGTGCCATGCCGGAACAAGATTAGGGCCTGAAGCCATCCTGCGGTGTTGCGGCCAGCTCACAAGAAAGCGAGTTGAAGAAAGGAGCTCAGGGGCACTGTAATTCACAAACCTGCAGAGTTATAAATGACAGCTATCGTCCAAAAATATACTGAAGTAAGGCTGCCAAGAGGACTTGAAAGCGGGGCAGAATTGCAGGAAACCGATTTCAGGAGGTAGACTGGAAATGCATTGAAAGCATAGGAAAAGAGGCAGAACGTCCACAATGATGCACTTGGCCAAAAAGGGCGTATGCGTTTTTTCCTGAATATATTCAGGAAAAAACGCATACGCACTTTTTGGCCAACCAAGCAAACTTGCAAAGGAAATCTGCACTACAATGAAGTCTCACTTCCCCCCGGTCAAAAGGGCCATCTGAAAAAAGTGTAAAATCCAGAAAGGCAGGACAGGCCATGGAGAACTGGGAGCCTTGTTATGCTGATGGGCGGGATGTAAATTGCCAACAGACACTCGGGAGAAGTGTATGGTGTTTCCTGAAACATCTAAGAAACAAAGCAACAGAGCCTAGGGCACTTTCACTTATGGTCCTATAGCTTAGGGAAATTAAAATCAAAAAGACACAGCCACCCCAAAATTTGGGACGCCTCTGTTTACATGAACCTCGTTTACCGTACAAGTTCTCTATCACAGAAAGTGAAAAATGGATAAAGAACTTGTGGTACTTACGTACAATGCAGTATCACTCAGCAATGAAATCTATGTCATCAGGCCCGTAGCAGCACAATGAGTGGATTCAGGTACGATGATTCTAACTGAAATAAGTCACACAGAAAAAGAAACATCATAAGATATCACTAATACACGGAATGTAAACTTGGCTACACAGGAACTGAATTACAGAACAGAACAGAGTCTCAAATTTAGAAAACCAACTTATGCTTGTTTAAGGGTAAAGGTGAGTTGGGGTGCTGCATAAAACCAGAGATTGAAATGAGCACAGATAAAGTTCCTTAAGCCAAATATGGAATAGACAAGAGCTACTCCTTGCTCAACGAAATGGACTCAACACCCCATATTAAACGCCTAAGAATGTACCTGACTAGTAAGTATCTTAAAACCTATGGATTGCTATGTCTCCATAACAGAATCAAGCGTGTGTACAGGGGCATAAACGCAGCAGTGATAGGATTGGAGAGGTTCGGTGAGCAAATGAAGACCCTTTGAAGTCATATTGCATGGTACCCATTACACGGGTCTCAACTCTCCAGGTTTAAGGTATTCTTCCTTCAGCTAAAATATGCATGTGGAACCCAGAGTATGATCAACAGTGTGAACGGGAGACGTGTTCAAATATGTCTCAGTTTTCCTCCCCTGGTACTCGGGTGCAACATTCCAGACGCTTTACTAACACTCTCCCCACTTGGAGAGTCAGCGCCTTTAACCTCCTGTTTGACCCAGTTTGCAATTTCTGCGGAAGATGAACAGGAATAGCGAGAACCAATGAGAGACTAGCTGGAGGTGTCTGGACGGGCAAATTTAACTCTCATTTCCCACCAGGAAGAGGAAATAACCAAAGGCTCAGCGTGCCGTGCCGGAACCAGATTAGGGCCTGAAGCCATCCTGCGGTGTTGCGGCCAGGTCACAAGAAAGCGAGTTGAAGAAAGGAGCTCAGGGGCACTGTAATTCACAAACCTGCAGAGTTATAAATGACAACTATCGTCCAAAAATATACTGAAGTAAGGCTGCCAAGAGGACTTGAAAGTGGGGCAGAATTGCAGGAAACCGATTTCAGGAGGTAGACTGGAATTGCATTGAAAGCATAGGAAAAGAGGCAGAACGTCCACAATGATGCACTTGGCCAAAAAGGGCATATGCGTTTTTTCCTGAATATATTCAGGAAAAAACGCATACGCCCTTTTTGGCCAACCAAGCAAGCTTGCAAAGGAAATCTGCACTACAATGAAGTCTCACTTCCCCCCGGTCAAAAGGGCCATCTGAAAAAAGTGTAAAATCCAGAAAGGCAGGACAGGCCATGGAGAACTGGGAGCCTTGTTATGCTGATGGGCGGGATGTAAATTGCCAACAGACACTCGGGAGAAGTGTATGGTGTTTCCTGAAACATCTAAAAAACAAAGCAACAGAGCCTAGGGCACTTCCACTTATGGTCCTATAGCTTAGGGAAATTAAAATCAAAAAGACACAGCCACCCCAAAGTTTGGGACGCCTCTATTTACAAGAACCTCGTTTACAGTACAAGTTCAACATCGCAGAAAGTGAAAAATGGATAAAGAAGTTGTGGTATTTACTTACAAAGCAATATCACTCAGCAATGAAATCTATGTCATCAGGCCCGTAGCAGCACAATGAGTGGATTCAGGTACGATGATTCTAACTGAAATAAGTCACACAGAAAAAGAAACATCATAAGATATCACTAATACACGGAATGTAAACTTGGCTACACAGGAACTGAATTACAGAACAGAACAGGGTCTCAAATTTAGAAAACCAACTTATGCTTGCTTAAGGGTAAAGGTGAGCTGGGATGCTGCATAAAAGCAGAGATTGAAATGAGCACAGATAAAGTTCCTTAAGCCAAATATGGAATAGACAAGAGCTACTCCTTGCTCAACGAAATGGACTCAACACCGCATATTAAACGCCTAAGAATGTACCTGACTCTTAAGTATCTTAAAACCTGTGGATTGCTATGTCTCCGAAAGAGAATCAAGCATGTGTACAGGGACATAAACGCAGCAGTGATAGGATTGGAGAGGTTCGGTGAGCAAATGAAGACCCTTTGAAGTCATACTGCATGGTACCCATTCCACGGGTTTCAACTCTCCAGGTTTAAGGTATTCTTCCTTCAGCTAAAACATGCATGTGGAACCTAGAGTATGATCAACCATGTGATCGGGAGACGTGTTCAAATATGTCTCAGTTTTCGTACCCTGGTACTCGGGTGCAACATTCCAGACGCTTTACTAACACTCTCCCGACTTGGAGAGTCAGTCCCTTTAACCTCCTGTTTGGCCCAGTTTGCAATTTCTGCGGAAGATGAACAGGAATAGCGAGAACCAATGAGAGACTAGCTGGAGGTGTCTGGACGGGCAAATTTAACTCTCATTTCCCACCAGGAAGAGGAAATAACCAAAGGCTCAGCGTGCCGTGCCGGAACCAGATTAGGGCCTGAAGCCATCCTGCGGTGTTGCGGCCAGCTCACAAGAAAACGAGTTGAAGAAAGGAGCTCAGGGGCACTGTAATTCACAAACCTGCAGAGTTATAAATGACAACTATCGTCCAAAAATATACTGAAGTAAGGCTGCCAAGAGGACTTGAAAGCGGGGCAGAATTGCAGGAAACCGATTTCAGAAGGTAGACTGGAATTGCATTGAAAGCATAGGAAAAGAGGCAGAACGTCCACAATGATGCACTTGGCCAAAAAGGGCGTATGCGTTTTTTCCTGAATATATTCAGGAAAAAACGCATACGCCCTTTTTGGCCAACCAAGCAAGCTTGCAAAGGAAATCTGCACTACAATGAAGTCTCACTTCCCCCCGGTCCAAAGGGCCATCTGCAAAAAGTGTAAAATCCAGAAAGGCAGGACAGGCCCTGGAGAACTGGGAGCCTTGTTATGCTGATGGGCGGGATGTAAATTGCCAACAGACACTCGGGAGAAGTGTATGGTGTTTCCTGAAACATCTAAAAAACAAAGCAACAGAGCCTAGGGCACTTCCACTTATGGTCCTATAGCTTAGGGAAATTAAAATCAAAAAGATACAGCCACCCCAATGTTTGGGACGCCTCTGTTTACAAGAACCTCGTTTACCGTACAAGTTCAATATCACAGAAAGTGAAAAATGGATAAAGAACTTGTGGTACTTACGTACAATGCAGTATCACTCAGCAATGAAATCTATGTCATCAGGCCCGTAGCAGCATAATGAGTGGATTCAGGTACGATGATTCTAACTGAAATAAGTCACACAGAAACAGAAACATCATAAGATATCACTAACACACGGAATGTAAACTTGGCTACACAGGAACTGAATTACAGAACAGAACAGGGTCTCAAATTTAGAAAACCAACTTATGCTTGTTTAAGGGGAAAGGTGAGTTGGGGTGCTGCATAAAACCAGAGATTGAAATGAGCACAGATAAAGTTCCTTAAGCCAAATATGGAATAGACAAGAGCTACTCCTTGCTCAACGAAATGGACTCAACACCGCATATTAAACGCCTAAGAATGTACCTCACTAGTAAGTATCTTAAAACCTATGGATTGCTATGTCTCCGAAAGAGAATCAAGCATGTGTACAGGGGCATAAACTCAGCAGTGATAGGATTGGAGAGGTTCGGTGAGCAAATGCAGACCCTTTGAAGTCATATTGCATGGTACCCATTCCATGGGTCTCAACTCTCCAGGTTTATGAGATTCTTCCTTCAGCTAAAACATGCATGTGGAACCCAGAGTATGATCCACTGTGTGATCGAGAAACGTGTTCAAATGTGTCTCACTTTTCGTTCCCTGGTACTCGGGTGCAACATTCCAGACGCTTTACTAACACTCTCCCAACTTGGAGAGTCAGTCCCTTTAACCTCCTGTTTGGCCCAGTTTGCAATTTCTGCGGAAGATGAACAGGAATAGCGAGAACCAATGAGAGACTAGCTGGAGGTGTCTGGACGGGCAAATTTAACTCTCATTTCCCACAGGGAAGAGGAATAAACCAAAGGCTCAGCATGCCGTGCCGGAACCAGATTAGGGCCTGAAGCAATCCTGCGGTGTTGTGGCCAGCTCAAAAGAAAGCGAGTTGAAGAAAGGAGCTCAGGGGCACTGTAATTCACAAACCTGCAGATTTATAAATGACAGCTATTGTCCGAAAATATACTGAAGTAGGGCTGCCAAGAGGACTTGAATGCGGGGCAGAATTGCAGGAAACCGATTTCAGGAGGAATCGGAATTGGATTGCATTTAAAACACAGGAAAAGAGGAAGAACGTCGACAATGATGCACTTGGCCAAAAAGGGCGTATGTGTTTTTTCCTGAATATATTCAGGAGAAAACTCATACGCCCTTTTTGGCCAACCAAGCAAGCTTGCAAAGGAAATGTGCACTACAATGAAGTCTCACTTCCCCCCGGTCAAAAGGGCCATCTGAAAAAAGTGTAAAATCCAGAAAGGCAGAACAGGCCACGGAGAACTGGGAGCCTTGTTATGCTGATGGGCGGGATGTAAATTCCCAACAGCAGCTCTGTAGAAGTGTATGGTGTTTCCTGAAACATCTAAAAAACAAAGCAACAGAGCCTAGGGCACTTCCACTTATGGTCCTATAGCTTAGGGAAATTAAAATCAAAAAGACACAGCCACCCCAAAATTTGGGACGGCTCTTTTTACAGGAATCTCTTCTGCGGCACAAGTTAAATATCCCAGAGAGCAAATAATGGATAAAGAAGTTGCGGTACTTATGTACAACAGAATACCACTCAGCAATGTAATCTATGTCACCAGGCCCGTACCAGCATAATGAGTGGATTGAGGCACGATGATTCTAAGTGAAATAAGTCACACAGAAAAAGAAACATCATAAGGTATCACTAATACGTGGAATGTGAACTTGGCTACACATGAACTGAATTACAAAACAGAACAGGGTCTCAAATTTAGAAAACCAACTTATGCTTGCTTAAGGGGGAAGGTGAGTTGGGGTGCTGCATAAAAGCAGAGTTTGAAATTAGCACAGATACCGTTCCATAAGCCAAATATGTAATAGACAAGACCTACCCCTTGCTCAACGAAATGGATTCAACAATGAGGTATCACCTCACACCTGGTAGAATAGGCATCATAGAAAATCTACAAACAAATAATGCTGGAAAGGGTGTGGAGAAAAGGAACCCTCTTCCACTATTGTTGGGAATATAAATTGATACAGTCATTATGGAGAACAATATGGAATTTCTTAAGAAACTAACAATAGAATTACCATATGATACAGCAATCCCAGTACTGGACATATACCCAGACAAAACCATAAATCAAAAAGAGTCATTCACCGCAATGTTCATTGCATCACTATTTACAATATCGAGGTAATGGAAGCAACCTAAATGCCCACAGACAGACGAATGCATAAAGCTGTGGTACATATATAAAATGGAATATTACTAAGCCATGAAAAGGAATGAAATTGGGTCATTTGTAGAGACGTCGATGGATCTAGAGACTGTCATACAGAGTGAAGTAAGTCAGAAAGAGAAAAACAAATCTGGTATATTCATGCATATATGTGGAACCTAGAAAAACTGTACAGATTAACCATTTTGCAAGGCATAAATAGAGCAACAGATGTAGACAACAAACGTATGGACAACAAGGGGGGAAAGCTGTTGGGGGGGTGGTGGTGGGAGGAGTTGAGAGACTGGGATTGGCATGTATACATTTATATGTATAAAATAGATAACCAATAAGAACCTGCTGTATAAAAATATAAAATAAAATTCAAAATTAAAAAGAAATAAAATTTAAAAAATAAAACAGAAAAAACAATTATTCCCTGCACATACATGTATTTATATGAATAAATTATTTCCATGCTTATATCTGTAAATACAAAAAAGAGGAATAAAATCTACCTTGAACCAAAAACGAAAAAGAGAAAAAAACACAGAACCCACCAGTTACACAGAGGAAAACCGTATCAGGGCACTTGCTCCAGTTGTAAACAATTCTGAAGTTGGTCAGTGGTGGGGAATCGTCTCCCATTCAGCCAGCAGCCCCCACGCAACAAGCGTCCTCATTGCAAAGCTGGGGCACCGTGCCGAGGCATCTGTGAGTAAACGTGAGCTGAGCCCCAGGCCAGTTGCTGCTGAACTATTCCCACCCGTCCCAGGTAAAACACCTGAATATATACAAGGACTTGAAAGCCTAGAGGAAGGGCCATAGAGCCACACGAGTGACAGCATGCCGGCCGACTTGGTGCCTGCAGGCCAGCCAGGATGGTCCTGGCCCTGGGTGCTCTTCTGGAAGATTTCCATTTCCCTGCCTGAGATACCCGTCCTGTCCCTGCCCCCACTGCTTTTTTCCTTCCTCACCTCTGCCCAGGGAGAAATTCCAGCAGCAGGTATGGGTGACACATCCTCTTCTTTAGCAGGTGGCAGCCTGGCAACTGCTGCAGAAAGTCCAGCAGAGCCCCACTCACACTGGGCCACCCACAAAGCCGTGGCCTCTCACTCCCTCCCACCAGCCCAGCCCCGAGACTGCTGACAGGGCAGAGAAAATGGCGTCAGGCACGGCTGCAGGGGCTCTTGCTGCCTGGAGTGGTATTTATATTGATCTCAACCCAGGCACACCTGGGGAGGGCTGGCCGGCACGGTAAGGCTGCCCAGGTCAGCCAATCATCACCCCTCAGGGGCTCACAGTTGCAGAAAATGGAACTTGCTGAACCGGCCAGGTCCAAGGAACAGGTGTGGGCTCCTGAGAGTCAGGATAGACAAGGGGCTGCAGCTTTGGCTTGTTTTCTAATCATTTTATCTGGCCCATGAGTGGGAGACAACTTCAAGAAAACCCTCTCCTAATGAGAGGAACCCAGGAGTCAGGGAAAGGAGGGGTGGGTGGTGGTTGGAGACAGAGGCCTGGTGCCCCGGGTGCAGTGGAAGTCTCTGGAAGACCAGGTGGAGGGAGGCCTCACGGAGTGATGCCCAGGGTCACAGACCTGTCGCAGCTGCTGTTCGTTAGTTCAAGTCCTGCTCTGAGGTGCTCTGTGTCAGCTCTGAGCGACAGGTGAGCTGGGGGTGCTCTGCAATGAGGGCTATGTGCACGGTTCCTGTGTGCCCAGCCCTGCCAGGGTACCTGCAAGGGTAGCTCTGTATCCTGGGAGGGGCCTGATCACAAGAGCCCCGTGGGCTGGGGTGGGGGTGGGGTACCTGCCCAGGTGAGCTCCATATTCTGCGATTGGTCTGACCACGAGAGCCCCATGGGCTGCTGGGGACCTGGTAAAGGATGTCAGGACAGTCAGTGAAGCCACCGAGGATATACCTCCAGTTGCTCCTAATTCCTACACCCTGCTGGTCATTCTACCAACCACCAGGACATGGTATTCTGTATTAGTCTTCAATGATGCCTTCTTTTGTATTCCATTAGTCCCAGAGTCACAAGAAATTTTGGCTTGTGAGTGGCAGGACTCAACATACAACTAAAACAATACTTCCGGGCCGTCTGGCCCCAAGGGTGCAAAAATTCCCACACCGTCTTTGGGGAAAGCTTAGCTAAAGACCTAAAAGTTCTACCTCTGGAAAAGGAAACCCTCCTTCAATATGCAGACGACATTCTGATCGCCAGCCCTACTAAGGAGGCCTCTGAACTACCAAGCCAATAAAGGATAGAAGTTGTCCAAGAAAAAGCTCAAATATCACAGACTGCGGTGACCTGCCTGGGCTTCATTCTCACACAAGGTCAGAGAAGCCCATCCCAGGAAAGGGAAGAAACCATTTTCAGCCTTACCCCTTTCTAAAACTAGAAGACAGCTTAGGGGTTCCTGGGGAGGCCAGGGTTTGCTGCTTCTGGATCCCTAACTACAGTCTACTAGCTGGGCCTCTATATGAAACACTGAAAGGAAAAGATGATGATCCTTTTGAATAGAATCCAGAAGTGGCCTTTCAAGAATGGAAAGAGCAGTCAATTCAGACCCTTGCCCTGGAACTCCCTAATTTAGCTAAACCCTTTGACCTTTACATTCCCAGTGAAAGGTGAATCGCCATTGGAGAATTAGTGCAAAAACTGGGACCACTTGAAATGGAACAATGCAAGAATGCCATCCAGGTAGGATAAACTACGGTCACTAAGGAGCTTGGCCCACTGCCACATCTGGCCAAGATACTGGCGGTATCTAAAAACCTGGAAATCAGCAGCCCAAAAGGCCACCTCCCTCCTACGGGAAAAGGACCCCACGTGGTGATCCTAACCACCAACCATGCCCTGAAGTTGCAGGGTTCGCTCCGTGGGCACACCGACCTCGAGTGAGGAGGCCCTCCAACTCCAACATCCAGAGAGATAACCGGGGGCAACAGGGCACCATGACGACTCGTGTGAACATCACTTGACCTGGAGTTTCTCTCATAAAACAACAAGAGTGTGTCCCAAAAGAGTAGACTACTGCTTGCAGGACTTACTGCACCCAGAGGGGAGCTAATAATCTTGGCGGGGGAACAGTATACCACACTGTCACCATAGAAAA
This sequence comes from Globicephala melas, assembly GCF_963455315.2. Taxonomy (NCBI): domain Eukaryota; kingdom Metazoa; phylum Chordata; class Mammalia; order Artiodactyla; family Delphinidae; genus Globicephala; species Globicephala melas. The sequence goes on along the minus strand of NW_027207357.1, from coordinate 531,546 downwards.
GCCTACAGACACCGTGATGATGGTGGCCAATAAGACCGGCTGGACTCCTGTTTACTTCAAAAGGCTGTTGACTCAGTAACCATCATGGTCCTTATCACCACTGACCCTGGACTGTCTGGGAGTTGAGCGGGCAGGGCTCTGACACCTGGTGCTGTTTGTACGTTAATTCAGGGGCCTAATTGAAGAAAGCGCAAACTACTGGTCAGAGCATCTAGGCTGGCAGAAACGGTCAGCCTAAGGTGGCCGAACAAATGTGGGGCGGGGTGAAACCGGCCCCCACAGCGTCTCTGCACATCTCTTTCCTGGACCCTTAAAGGTCATTAGAATCTATAACACTTCCAATGCTGGTGCTCAGGTGGACGAGCAGGGAGGCAGGGGTCCTGGGGACAATCAACATCACCGGGAGGCTGCTGGGGAGAAGCTCTGACCCTCGCCCCAGGGTATGAGGGCTCCCAACTCAGCACTCAGCAGTTACAGAAGAAGGGTCTGCACCCTCAGCACTCCAAGAATGAGGAACGGGACAAAAGGCAGAGGAGGGGTTTGTCCCCAGCAAAGCCCATTAAAAATCCCTGGGAGATAAAAATAGAATCTGGGCAATAAAGTCAAGTCTAACCTTTTTTATCCTTTGTGCTTTGTCTAATTTCACGTGCTCCTAGGGTCCCGCATGCAGAGGTTCCACACCCGGCACTTCAGACCAGATTTCCTAGTGCAGAATGCCTGGGTCGACACCTCAGCTCCTGGGGCCCAGTGCAGACTCCACGATATAGAGCCTGAGCTACAGCCAACCCGGCCCTCGAGAGCTCTGCCGCCTCCCTCCCTCCCACTGACTCTGACAGGATCTCTACACAGCAGCCCAGCCCACAGCCCACGGGGTAGTGCATGCTCTCACCTCTCCATTCTCTGATCAAAATATAAAGTTTCCTTTGCTTGTGAACCAAACTCAGTCTCGATCTGTTGGCCCCAATGACACTGGGCAGGGGGACACTTGTTGGGGTCCACTCTGGAGGATCAGTAACAGAAATTGAGACTATTGTAACCTCAATGAACAGATGTGTGAGCCAAACTGTAGTTAACATAGAACAGTGTATAAGGCTCGGGTAAAATAAGATGTTTCTAACACTTCCATTTGATATTTCCATCACTTTTTATAAGCAAGTTCAGTGAAAAGGTTTGTCTTATTTGTCAGGTCAATATTAGAGAAACGAAGTGATTTCTTTCCAAGGATGTACATCTAATAATCTTGGTTAAACCTTCAATCTTGTTTTAAATGCTTTTCCATTGAAAATGATACCTCTCTTTCAGCTCCCCCATTTCTGAGAAGTATAAAATCTTATAATTTATTATTACCAAAGGGGAAAGGTGGGAGGAGGGATAAATTAACAGTTTGGAATTAACACATACACACTGCTATGTATAAAATAAATCATCAACAAGGAACTACTGTATAGCACAGGGAACTACACTCAACATTTTGCAATAACCTATAAGGGGAAATAATCTGAAAAAGAATAGATATTTTTATTGACATCATCTATCAATGATAGTTAAAGTGTAGCCTAAGGGAAGCTGGTGGTGAGTGCTTCTGACCCTGAAGACTTCAATCATCTAAAGTTTGGACTCTGCCTACTTCCCAAGGCCCTTAATGAACATATGTGTAGCCGTAGCTTAAAAACTTCCCCAGTTTGGGTTTCGGGGAGACACTGATTTTGAAAAAGCCCTGGTGTTCTCCTTACATGAATGGGACTCTTCCTACTGCTAAAACATGTCTGTCACACCCAGAGGATGGTATACCGTCTGATCGGGAAGAGTTTGGAAAAGGCATCTCATCTCCTCATCTCCTGGTGCTCGGGTTCACCCCTCCAGCGTCTTTACTAACAGTCTCCCCACTTGGAGATGTCAGCACTGTCAACATCCTGTTGCGTACAGTTTGGAATTTGTCCAGAGGATGAAGCGGAAGGATGAAGAACAATGAGAGACAAGTCCTAGGTGTTCAGACAGGCACATGTCACTCTAATTTCCAATCAGGAAGACAAATTGACCAAAGGCTAGGGTTGCCCATGGAAACAGTATAGGGCTTGAGGAAATCCCGCTGCTTTGTGGCCAGTTCCCATAAACACAAGTTGAACAATGGAACTCAGGGGCAGTAAAATTCACAAAACTGCAGAGTTGAAAATATCCATCACTGAAAAATGTCTTGAGGAAAGTCAGAGAAAAGGACTTGTAAGCAAGGGAGAATGGCAGGAAAGGGATTTGAGGAGGTAGAAAGGACTCGCCATTAAGCACAAGAAAAGGAGCTGAACATTGCCAACATTGCCAACATTGCAGTTGGCCAAAAAGGGTGTATGCGTTTTTTTCTGTATATATTCAAGAAAAGGGCATACACTTTTTTAGCCAACCAAACAGGTGGGCACTGGAAGTCAATACTACAAAAGATATCACTTCGCATCAGTCAGAAGAGCCATCCTCATAAAGCGTAAACAACAGAAATGCAGGACAGGGCAACGAGAAGAGGGAGCCCTGTGAGACTTATAGTGGAAATGTATATTGCCAACGGCCATTCTGGAGAAGTGTATTGTGTTTACTAAAGCATCTAAAAAATGAGCTACAGAGCATAGGGCACTTGCACTCATGGGCGTATATCTTGGGAAAAACAAAAATCGAGAGGACACAGGCACCCCAATGTTTACCCCCTCTCTGTTTAAAAGATCCTCGACTAGGATATAACTTAAATGTCTCTGGAGGGAAAAACTGGATAGAGATGTGGTACTTAGGTAGAGTGGAATATTATTCAGCCTGGAAATCAATGAAATATGGCCAGTTGTAACAACTCCGGAGGAGTTACGTATGATCATTCTAAGTGACAGAATTCAAAAAGAAAAAGACACATATCATAAGATATCACTTAAAGGTGGAATCCAAAATGGCTACACATGAAATAAATTACAAAACAAAAACATAGTCAAATATGTAGAAAACACGCATAAGGCTGCTAAACGGGAAAGGTGGGGAGGGGTGAGGCATCATCCAGGAGGTTGAAATTAGCAAAGATACCATTCCAAATACCAAACTGATAATCAACAAGGCCTACACAGTAGCTAAAAGAACTGCACTCAGCACACTCAAGTCACCGGAAAAGAATATATACGACTGGTAAGAATCTGAAAAAGAATTTATTGATGACTCTCTGTACGTGAATCAAGTGGATGTACAGCAGCAAGAAACAGAGCTTTGAAAATCAGCTGTAACCAATATAGTAATAAATTGAAAAAAATAAACGACAGAGAGACAGAGAAAACCTCTTACAACTTTTCCTCAGGGACGGTGATGCAACATGGATTGAACACATCTAGACCCACAGCAGGATGAGACATAAGGCTGGAAACTGTTTGCGCTAAGAGGAATGTGAGGTTGGGTGAGGAAATGCACACCCTTTAAAGTAATACTACCTGGTACCCATTCAATGGGTCCCAAATCTGCAGGTTCAAGGGATCTTCCTACAGCTAAAACATGCATGGAAAACCCAGAGGACTGTACACCATGTGATCGGGAGATGTGTCTAAAATGCACCTCATTTATCCTCTCCTGGTGCTCCTGTTCACCATTCCAGCCATGTTACTTAGAATCTCCCCACTTGGAGAATCAGCACATTTAAACTTCTGTTTCACACATTTTGCAAATTGTGAGGAGGATGAACGGGAAGAGGGGGAACCAATGAGAGAATAGTTGTAGGGGTTTGGACGGGCACATATCACTCTAATTTCCCATTAAGAATAAGAATTAAAGAAAGGCTCAGCCTGCCTCGCCGGAGCCAAAATAGGGCCTGAAGCAATCCTGCGGGTTTGAGGCCAGCTCACAAAAGAGCAACTTAAAAAATGGAGCTCAGGGTCACTGCAATTCACAAACCTGCAGAGTTATAAATGAAAACTAATGTCCAAAAATATGTTGAGGTAAGGCAAAGAAGAGGATCTGAATGCAAGACAGAATTGCAAGAAACAGATTTCAAGAGATAGATTGGACTCGTCTTTAATGCACATGAAAAGCGGCAGAATTTCGACAATGATGCAGTTGGCCCAAAAGGGCGTATGCGTTTTTTCCTGATTATATCCAGGAAAAAACGCATACGCACTTTATGGGCAACGAAGCAAGTAAGCAATGCAAATGTGCACAACAAAGAAGTCTCACTTCCCACCGGTCAAAAGGGCCATCCTAAAAAAGTGTAAAATCCAGAAAGGCAGGACAGGCCATGGAGAACAGGGAGCCTTTATACGCTGATGGGCAGTGTGTGAACTGCCGAGAGCCACTCTGGAGAAGTGTATGGTGGTTCCTAAATCATCTAAAAAACAGAGCTACAGAGCATAGGACACTTCCAATCATGGGAGTATATCTAGGGAAGTCTAAAAATCAACAAGACACAAGCACACCACAGTTTAGGGCTACTCTGTTTACAAGAACCTCAACTTCAGTACACCTTAAATATCCCAGGAAAGAGAACAATGGATAAAGAAGATGTGGTACTTATGTACAATGGAATATCTCTTCACCATGAAATCAATGTAATAAGGCTAGTAGAAGGATAAAGAGTGGATTTAGGTCCGATAATACTACTTGAAATAAGTCAAACAGAAAAAGAAACATATCATAAGATATCACTTATAGAGGGAGGGTAAATATGGCTGCACAAGAAATGAATTACAGAACAGAACAGTGTCTCACATTTAGAAAACACACTTATGTCAGCTTAAGGGGAAAGGAGAGGTAGGGTGATGCATAAAACCAGAGTTTGAAATTAGCACAGATACCATTCAATAAACCAAATAGGTATTAGACAAGATCTACACCTTGCTCAATGAACTGGCCTCAACACACCCTATACACCGCAGAGAAATATATCTGAGTAATAAGAATCTTAAAACCCATGTATTGATATATCTCCATAAGGGAATCAAGTGTGTGCAGAGCGGCACAAACACAGCAGTGAAAATGAGCTAAACCCCATTATAGAAATAAATTTTAAAAAGAAAACGCTGAAACAATGAAAGAGAGAAAAATTCTTACAAAATTCGCTCAGGGGCTGTGATGCAACCTGGATTGCAACCTGGATTGACCACATATAAACCCACAGCTGGATAAGACATAAGGCTGGACACTTGGGGCTGAGAGGATTGGTGAGCTTTGGTGAGCAACTGCCGAAAGTTTAATGCAATACTTCATGCTACTCAGTCCAAGGGTCCCAACACTCCAGGTTGAAGGGAATCTTCCTACAGCTAAACCATGCTTGGGAAACCCAGCGACTGGTATACCATATGATCGGGAAAGGTTTCTAAAACGCACCTCATTTTTCCTCTCCTGGGGCTGCGGATCGACATTCCAGCCGCTTTACTAACAACATCCCCACATGGAGTCAATGCCTTTAAGTTCTGGTATCGCACAGTCTGCAGTTAGTGTGGAGGATGAATGGGAATAGGGGGAACCAGTGAGAAACAAGCTGTAGCGGTTTCAATGGGCACATGTCACTCTAATGCCACATCAGTAAGAAGAATTAACCAAAGGCACAGCAAGGTGCCCCAGAAGAAAAATAGGGCTTCAAGGAATCCTGTGGTTATGGGGCAAGACCACAAAAATAAGAGCTGAAAAGTGGGGCTAAGGGCCACCGCAATTCAAAAACCTGCAGAGTTATAAAGGCCAACTATTTTCAAAAAATATATTGAGGTAAGGCTATGAAGAGACATTGAAAGCAAGGCAGAAGTGCAGGAAACCGATTTCAGGAGGTAGACTGGAATTGCATTGAAAACATATGAAGAGAGTCAGAACCTCGACAATGATGCACTTGGCCAAAAAGGGCGTATGTGTTTTTTCCTGAATATATTCAGGAAAAAACGCATACACACTTTTTGGCCAACCAAGCAAGCTTGCAAAGGAAATCTGCACTACAATGAAGTCTCACTTCCCCCCGGTCAAAAGGGCCATCTGAAAAAGGTGTAAAATCCAGAAAGGCAGGACAGGCCATGGAGAACTGGGAGCCTTGTTATGCTGATGGGCGGGATGGAAATTGCCAACAGACACTCTGGAGAAGTGTATGGTGTTTCCTGAAACATCTAAAAAACAAAGCAACAGAGCCTAGGGCACTTCCACTTATGGTCCTATAGCTTAGGGAAATTAAAATCAAAAAGATACAGCCACCCCAATGTTTGGGACGCCTCTGTTTACAAAAACCTCGTTTACCGTACAAGTTCAATATCACAGAAAGTGAAAAATGGATAAAGAACTTGTGGTACTTACGTACAATGCAGTATCACTCAGCAGTGAAATCTATGTCATCAGGCCCGTAGCAGCACAATGAGTGGATTCAGGTACGATGATTCTAACTGAAATAAGTCACACAGAAAAAGAAACATCATAAGATATCACTAATACACGGAATGTAAACTTGGCTACACAGGAACTGAATTACAGAACAGAACAGGGTCTCAAATTTAGAAAACCAACTTATGCTTGTTTAAGGGGAAAGGTGAGTTGGGGTGCTGCATAAAACCAGAGATTGAAATGAGCACAGATAAAGTTCCTTAAGCCAAATATGGAATAGACAAGAGCTACTCCTTGCTCAACGAAATGGACTCAACACCGCATATTAAACGCCTAAGAATGTACCTGACTCTTAAGTATCTTAAAACCTATGGATTGCTATGTCTCCGAAAGAGAATCAAGCATGTGTACAGGGACATAAACGCAGCAGTGATAGGATTGGAGAGGTTCGGTGAGCAAATGAAGACCCTTTGAAGTCATATTGCATGGTACCCATTCCACGGGTTTCAACTACCCAGGTTTAAGGTATTCTTCCTTCAGCTAAAACATGCATGTGGAACCTATAGTATGATCAACCATGTGATCGGGAGACGTGTTCAAATATGTCTCAGTTTTCGTACCCTGGTACTCGGGTGCAACATTCCAGATGCTTTACTAACACTCTCCCCACTTGGAGAGTCAGTCCCTTTAACCTCCTGTTTGGCCCAGTTTGCAATTTCTGCGGAAGATGAACAGGAATAGCGAGAACCAATGAGAGACTAGCTGGAGGTGTCTGGACGGGCAAATTTAACTCTCATTTCCCACCAGGAAGAGGAAATAACCAAAGGCTCAGCGTGCCGTGCCGGAACCAGATTAGGGCCTGAAGCCATCCTGCGGTGTTGCGGCCAGCTCACAAGAAAACGAGTTGAAGAAAGGAGCTCAGGGGCACTGTAATTCACAAACCTGCAGAGTTATAAATGACAACTATCGTCCAAAAATATACTGAAGTAAGGCTGCCAAGAGGACTTGAAAGCGGGGCAGAATTGCAGGAAACCGATTTCAGGAGGTAGACTGGAATTGCATTGAAAGCATAGGAAAAGAGGCAGAACGTCCACAATGATGCACTTGGCCAAAAAGGGCGTATGCATTTTTTCCTAAATATATTCAGGAAAAAACGCATACGCCCTTTTTGGCCAACCAAGCAAGCTTGCAAAGGAAATCTGCACTACAATGAAGTCTCACTTCCCCCCGGTCAAAAGGGCCATCTGAAAAAAGTGTAAAATCCAGAAAGGCAGGACAGGCCATGGAGAACTGGGAGCCTTGTTATGCTGATGGGCGGGATGTAAATTGCCAACAGACACTCGGGAGAAGTGTATGGTGTTTCCTGAAACATCTAAAAAACAAAGCAACAGAGCCTAGGGCACTTCCACTTATGGTCCTATAGCTTAGGGAAATTAAAATCCAAAAGATACAGCCACCCCAATGTTTGGGACGCCTCTGTTTACAAGAACCTCGTTTACCGTACAAGTTCAATATCACAGAAAGTGAAAAATGGATAAAGAACTTGTGGTACTTACGTACAATGCAGTATCACTCAGCAGTGAAATCTATGTCATCAGGCCCGTAGCAGCACAATGAGTGGATTCAGGTACGATGATTCTAACTGAAATAAGTCACACAGAAAAAGAAACATCATAAGATATCAGTAATACACGGAATGTAAACTTGGCTACACAGGAACTGAATTACAGAACAGAACAGGGTCTCAAATTTAGAAAACCAACTTATGCTTGTTTAAGGGTAAAGGTGAGTTGGGGTGCTGCATAAAACCAGAGATTGAAATGAGCACAGATAAAGTTCCTTAAGCCAAATATGGAATAGACAAGAGCTACTCCTTGCTCAACGAAATGGACTCAACACCGCATATTAAACGCCTAAGAATGTACCTGACTCTTAAGTATCTTAAAACCTATGGATTGCTATGTCTCCGAAAGAGAATCAAGCATGTGTACAGGGACATAAACGCAGCAGTGATAGGATTGGAGAGGTTCGGTGAGCAAATGAAGACCCTTTGAAGTCATATTGCATGGTACCCATTCCACGGGTTTCAACTACCCAGGTTTAAGGTATTCTTCCTTCAGCTAAAACATGCATGTGGAACCTAGAGTATGATCAACCATGTGATCGGGAGACGTGTTCAAATATGTCTCAGTTTTCGTACCCTGGTACTCGGGTGCAACATTCCAGACGCTTTACTAACACTCTCCCCACTTGGAGAGTCAGTCCCTTTAACCTCCTGTTTGGCCCAGTTTGCAATTTCTGCGGAAGATGAACAGGAATAGCGAGAACCAATGAGAGACTAGCTGGAGGTGTCTGGACGGGCAAATTTAACTCTCATTTCCCACCAGGAAGAGGAAATAACCAAAGGCTCAGCGTGCCGTGCCGGAACCAGATTAGGGCCTGAAGCCATCCTGCGGTGTTGCGGCCAGCTCACAAGAAAGCGAGTTGAAGAAAGGAGCTCAGGGGCACTGTAATTCACAAACCTGCAGAGTTATAAATGACAACTATCGTCCAAAAATATACTGAAGTAAGGCTGCCAAGAGGACTTGAAAGCGGGGCAGAATTGCAGGAAACCGATTTCAGGAGGTAGACTGGAATTGCATTGAAAGCATAGGAAAAGAGGCAGAACGTCCACAATGATGCACTTGGCCAAAAAGGGCGTATGCGTTTTTTCCTGAATATATTCAGGAAAAAACGCATACGCCCTTTTTGGCCAACCAAGCAAGCTTGCAAAGGAAATCTGCACTACAATGAAGTCTCACTTCCCCCCGGTCAAAAGGGCCATCTGAAAAAAGTGTAAAATCCAGAAAGGCAGGACAGGCCCTGGAGAACTGGGAGCCTTGTTATGCTGATGGGCGGGATGTAAATTGCCAACAGACACTCGGGAGAAGTGTATGGTGTTTCCTGAAACATCTAAAAAACAAAGCAACAGAGCCTAGGGCACTTCCACTTATGGTCCTATAGCTTAGGGAAATTAAAATCCAAAAGATACAGCCACCCCAATGTTTGGGACGCCTCTGTTTACAAGAACCTCGTTTACCGTACAAGTTCAATATCACAGAAAGTGAAAAATGGATAAAGAACTTGTGGTACTTACGTACAATGCAGTATCACTCAGCAGTGAAATCTATGTCATCAGGCCCGTAGCAGCACAATGAGTGGATTCAGGTACGATGATTCTAACTGAAATAAGTCACACAGAAAAAGAAACATCATAAGATATCAGTAATACACGGAATGTAAACTTGGCTACACAGGAACTGAATTACAGAACAGAACAGGGTCTCAAATTTAGAAAACCACCTTATGCTTGTTTAAGGGTAAAGGTGAGTTGGGGTGCTGCATAAAACCAGAGATTGAAATGAGCACAGATAAAGTTCCTTAAGCCAAATATGGAATAGACAAGAGCTACTCCTTGCTCAACGAAATGGACTCAACACCGCATATTAAACGCCTAAGAATGTACCTGACTCTTAAGTATCTTAAAACCTATGGATTGCTATGTCTCCGAAAGAGAATCAAGCAAGTGTACAGGGACATAAACGCAGCAGTGATAGGATTGGAGAGGTTCGGTGAGCAAATGAAGACCCTTTGAAGTCATATTGCATGGTACCCATTCCACGGGTTTCAACTACCCAGGTTTAAGGTATTCTTCCTTCAGCTAAAACATGCATGTGGAACCTAGAGTATGATCAACCATGTGATCGGGAGACGTGTTCAAATATGTCTCAGTTTTCGTACCCTGGTACTCGGGTGCAACATTCCAGACGCTTTACTAACACTCTCCCGACTTGGAGAGTCAGTCCCTTTAACCTCCTGTTTGGCCCAGTTTGCAATTTCTGCGGAAGATGAACAGGAATAGCGAGAACCAATGAGAGACTAGCTGGAGGTGTCTGGACGGGCAAATTTAACTCTCATTTCCCACCAGGAAGAGGAAATAACCAAAGGCTCAGCGTGCCGTGCCGGAACCAGATTAGGGCCTGAAGCCATCCTGCGGTGTTGCGGCCAGCTCACAAGAAAACGAGTTGAAGAAAGGAGCTCAGGGGCACTGTAATTCACAAACCTGCAGAGTTATAAATGACAACTATCGTCCAAAAATATACTGAAGTAAGGCTGCCAAGAGGACTTGAAAGCGGGGCAGAATTGCAGGAAACCGATTTCAGGAGGTAGACTGGAATTGCATCGAAAGCATAGGAAAAGAGGCAGAACGTCCACAATGATGCACTTGGCCAAAAAGGGCGTATGCGTTTTTTCCTGAATATATTCAGGAAAAAACGCATACGCACTTTTTGGCCAACCAAGCAAGCTTGCAAAGGAAATCTGCACTACAATGAAGTCTCACTTCCCCCTGGTCAAAAGGGCCATCTGAAAAAAGTGTAAAATCCAGAAAGGCAGGACAGGCCATGGAGAACTGGGAGCCTTGTTATGCTGATGGGCGGGATGTAAATTGCCAACAGACACTCGGGAGAAGTGTATGGTGTTTCCTGAAACATCTAAAAAACAAAGCAACAGAGCCTAGGGCACTTCCACTTATGGTACTATAGCTTAGGGAAATTAAAATCAAAAAGATACAGCCACCCCAATGTTTGGGACGCCTCTGTTTACAAGAACCTCGTTTACCGTACAAGTTCAATATCACAGAAAGTGAAAAATGGATAAAGAACTTGTGGTACTTACGTACAATGCAGTATCACTCAGAAGTGAAATCTATGTCATCAGGCCCGTAGCAGCACAATGAGTGGATTCAGGTACGATGATTCTAACTGAAATAAGTCACACAGAAAAAGAAACATCATAAGATATCACTAACACACGGAATGTAAACTTGGCTACACAGGAACTGAATTACAGAACAGAACAGGGTCTCAAATTTAGAAAACCAACTTATGCTTGTTTAAGGGGAAAGGTGAGTTGGGGTGCTGCATAAAACCAGAGATTGAAATGAGCACAGATAAAGTTCCTTAAGCCAAATATGGAATAGACAAGAGCTACTCCTTGCTCAACGAAATGGACTCAACACCGCATATTAAACGCCTAAGAGTGTACCTGACTCTTAAGTATCTTAAAACCTATGGATTGCTATGTCTCCGAAAGAGAATCAAGCATGTGTACAGGGACATAAACGCAGCAGTGATAGGATTGGAGAGGTTCGGTGAGCAAATGAAGACCCTTTGAAGTCATATTGCATGGTACCCATTCCACGGGTTTCAACTACCCAGGTTTAAGGTATTCTTCCTTCAGCTAAAACATGCATGTGGAACCTAGAGTATGATCAACCATGTGATCGGGAGACGTGTTCAAATATGTCTCAGTTTTCGTACCCTGGTACTCGGGTGCAAGATTCCAGACGCTTTACTAACACTCTCCCGACTTGGAGAGTCAGTCCCTTTAACCTCCTGTTTGGCCCAGTTTGCAATTTCTGCGGAAGATGAACAGGAATAGCGAGAACCAATGAGAGACTAGCTGGAGGTGTCTGGACGGGCAAATTTAACTCTCATTTCCCACCAGGAAGAGGAAATAACCAAAGGCTCAGCGTGCCGTGCCGGAACCAGATTAGGGCCTGAAGCCATCCTGCGGTGTTGCGGCCAGCTCACAAGAAAGCGAGTTCAAGAAAGGAGCTCAGGGGCACTGTAATTCACAAACCTGCAGAGTTATAAATGACAACTATCGTCCAAAAATATACTGAAGTAAGGCTGCCAAGAGGACTTGAAAGCGGGGCAGAATTGCAGGAAACCGATTTCAGGAGGTAGACTGGAATTGCATTGAAAGCATAGGAAAAGAGGCAGAACGTCCACAATGATGCACTTGGCCAAAAAGGGCGTATGCGTTTTTTCCTGAATATATTCAGGAAAAAACGCATACGCCCTTTTTGGCCAACCAAGCAAGCTTGCAAAGGAAATCTGCACTACAATGAAGTCTCACTTCCCCCCGGTCAAAAGGGCCATCTGAAAAAAGTGTAAAATCCAGAAAGGCAGGACAGGCCATGGAGAACTGGGAGCCTTGTTATGCTGATGGGCGGGATGTAAATTGCCAACAGACACTCGGGAGAAGTGTATGGTGTTTCCTGAAACATCTAAAAAACAAAGCAACAGAGCCTAGGGCACTTCCACTTATGGTCCTATAGCTTAGGGAAATTAAAATCAAAAAGATACAGCCACCCCAATGTTTGGGACGCCTCTGTTTACAAGAACCTCGTTTACCGTACAAGTTCAATATCACAGAAAGTGAAAAATGGATAAAGAACTTGTGGTACTTACGTACAATGCAGTATCACTCAGCAGTGAAATCTATGTCATCAGGCCCGTAGCAGCACAATGAGTGGATTCAGGTACGATGATTCTAACTGAAATAAGTCACACAGAAAAAGAAACATCATAAGATATCAGTAATACACGGAATGTAAACTTGGCTACACAGGAACTGAATTACAGAACAGAACAGGGTCTCAAATTTAGAAAACCAACTTATGCTTGTTTAAGGGGAAAGGTGAGTTGGGGTGCTGCATAAAACCAGAGATTGAAATGAGCACAGATAAAGTTCCTTAAGCCAAATATGGAATAGACAAGAGCTACTCCTTGCTCAACGAAATGGACTCAACACCGCATATTAAACGCCTAAGAGTGTACCTGACTCTTAAGTATCTTAAAACCTATGGATTGCTATGTCTCTGAAAGAGAATCAAGCATGTGTACAGGGACATAAACGCAGCAGTGATAGGATTGGAGAGGTTCGGTGAGCAAATGAAGACCCTTTGAAGTCATATTGCATGGTACCCATTCCACGGGTTTCAACTACCCAGGTTTAAGGTATTCTTCCTTCAGCTAAAACATGCATGTGGAACCTAGAGTATGATCAACCATGTGATCGGGAGACGTGTTCAAATATGTCTCAGTTTTCGTACCCTGGTACTCGGGTGCAACATTCCAGACGCTTTACTAACACTCTCCCGACTTGGAGAGTCAGTCCCTTTAACCTCCTGTTTGGCCCAGTTTGCAATTTCTGCGGAAGATGAACAGGAATAGCGAGAACCAATGAGAGACTAGCTGGAGGTGTCTGGACGGGCAAATTTAACTCTCATTTCCCACCAGGAAGAGGAAATAACCAAAGGCTCAGCGTGCCGTGCCGGAACCAGATTAGGGCCTGAAGCCATCCTGCGGTGTTGCGGCCAGCTCACAAGAAAACGAGTTGAAGAAAGGAGCTCAGGGGCACTGTAATTCAGAAACCTGCAGAGTTATAAATGACAACTATCGTCCAAAAATATACTGAAGTAAGGCTGCCAAGAGGACTTGAAAGCGGGGCAGAATTGCAGGAAACCGATTTCAGGAGGTAGACTGGAATTGCATCGAAAGCATAGGAAAAGAGGCAGAACGTCCACAATGATGCACTTGGCCAAAAAGGGCGTATGCGTTTTTTCCTGAATATATTCAGGAAAAAACGCATACGCCCTTTTTGGCCAACCAAGCAAGCTTGCAAAGGAAATCTGCACTACAATGAAGTCTCACTTCCCCCCGGTCAAAAGGGCCATCTGAAAAAAGTGTAAAATCCAGAAAGGCAGGACAGGCCATGGAGAACTGGGAGCCTTGTTATGCTGATGGGCGGGATGTAAATTGCCAACAGACACTCGGGAGAAGTGTATGGTGTTTCCTGAAACATCTAAAAAACAAAGCAACAGAGCCTAGGGCACTTCCACTTATGGTCCTATAGCTTAGGGAAATTAAAATCCAAAAGATACAGCCACCCCAATGTTTGGGACGCCTCTGTTTACAAGAACCTCGTTTACCGTACAAGTTCAATATCACAGAAAGTGAAAAATGGATAAAGAACTTGTGGTACTTACGTACAATGCAGTATCACTCAGCAGTGAAATCTATGTCATCAGGCCCGTAGCAGCACAATGAGTGGATTCAGGTACGATGATTCTAACTAAAATAAGTCACACAGAAAAAGAAACATCATAAGATATCACTAATACACGGAATGTAAACTTGGCTACACAGGAACTGAATTACAGAACAGAACAGGGTCTCAAATTTAGAAAACCAACTTATGCTTGTTTAAGGGGAAAGGTGAGTTGGGGTGCTGCATAAAACCAGAGATTGAAATGAGCACAGATAAAGTTCCTTAAGCCAAATATGGAATAGACAAGAGCTACTCCTTGCTCAACGAAATGGACTCAACACCGCATATTAAACGCCTAAGAATGTACCTGACTCTTAAGTATCTTAAAACCTATGGATTGCTATGTCTCCGAAAGAGAATCAAGCATGTGTACAGGGACGTAAACACAGCAGTGATAGGATTGGAGAGGTTCGGTGAGCAAATGAAGACCCTTTGAAGTCATATTGCATGGTACCCATTCCACGGGTTTCAACTACCCAGGTTTAAGGTATTCTTCCTTCAGCTAAAACATGCATGTGGTACCTAGAGTATGATCAACCATGTGATCGGGAGACGTGTTCAAATATGTCTCAGTTTTCGTACCCTGGTACTCGGGTGCAACATTCCAGACGCTTTACTAACACTCTCCCGACTTGGAGAGTCAGTCCCTTTAACCTCCTGTTTGGCCCAGTTTGCAATTTCTGCGGAAGATGAACAGGAATAGCGAGAACCAATGAGAGACTAGCTGGAGGTGTCTGGACGGGCAAATTTAACTCTCATTTCCCACCAGGAAGAGGAAATAACCAAAGGCTCAGCGTGCCGTGCCGGAACCAGATTAGGGCCTGAAGCCATCCTGCGGTGTTGCGGCCAGCTCACAAGAAAACGAGTTGAAGAAAGGAGCTCAGGGGCACTGTAATTCACAAACCTGCAGAGTTATAAATGACAACTATCGTCCAAAAATATACTGAAGTAAGGCTGCCAAGAGGACTTGAAAGCGGGGCAGAATTGCAGGAAACCGATTTCAGGAGGTAGATTGGAATTGCATTGAAAGCATAGGAAAAGAGGCAGAACGTCCACAATGATGCACTTGGCCAAAAAGGGCGTATGCGTTTTTTCCTGAATATATTCAGGAAAAAACGCATACGCCCTTTTTGGCCAACCAAGCAAGCTTGCAAAGGAAATCTTCACTACAATGAAGTGTCACTTCCCCCCGGTCAAAAGGGCCATCTGAAAAAAGTGTAAAATCCAGAAAGGCAGGACAGGCCATGGAGAACTGGGAGCCTTGTTATGCTGATGGGCGGGATGTAAATTGCCAACAGACACTCGGGAGAAGTGTATGGTGTTTCCTGAAACATCTAAAAAACAAAGCAACAGAGCCTAGGGCACTTCCACTTATGGTCCTATAGCTTAGGGAAATTAAAATCAAAAAGATACAGCCACCCCAATGTTTGGGACGCCTCTGTTTACAAGAACCTCGTTTACCGTACAAGTTCAATATCAGAGAAAGTGAAAAATGGATAAAGAACTTGTGGTACTTACGTACAATGCAGTATCACTCAGAAGTGAAATCTATGTCATCAGGCCCGTAGCAGCACAATGAGTGGATTCAGGTACGATGATTCTAACTGAAATAAGTCACACAGAAAAAGAAACATCATAAGATATCAGTAATACACGGAATGTAAACTTGGCTACACAGGAACTGAATTACAGAACAGAACAGGGTCTCAAATTTAGAAAACCAACTTATGCTTGTTTAAGGGGAAAGGTGAGTTGGGGTGCTGCATAAAACCAGAGATTGAAATGAGCACAGATAAAGTTCCTTAAGCCAAATATGGAATAGACAAGAGCTACTCCTTGCTCAACGAAATGGACTCAACACCGCATATTAAACGCCTAAGAGTGTACCTGACAATTAAGTATCTTAAAACCTATGGATTGCTATGTCTCCGAAAGAGAATCAAGCATGTGTACAGGGACATAAACGCAGCAGTGATAGGATTGGAGAGGTTCGGTGAGCAAATGAAGACCCTTTGAAGTCATATTGCATGGTACCCATTCCACGGGTTTCAACTACCCAGGTTTAAGGTATTCTTCCTTCAGCTAAAACATGCATGTGGAACCTAGAGTATGATCAACCATGTGATCGGGAGACGTGTTCAAATATGTCTCAGTTTTCGTACCCTGGTACTCGGGTGCAACATTCCAGACGCTTTACTAACACTCTCCCGACTTGGAGAGTCAGTCCCTTTAACCTCCTGTTTGGCCCAGTTTGCAATTTCTGCGGAAGATGAACAGGAATAGCGAGAACCAATGAGAGACTAGCTGGAGGTGTCTGGACGGGCAAATTTAACTCTCATTTCCCACCAGGAAGAGGAAATAACCAAAGGCTCAGCGTGCCGTGCCGGAACCAGATTAGGGCCTGAAGCCATCCTGCGGTGTTGCGGCCAGCTCACAAGAAAACGAGTTGAAGAAAGGAGCTCAGGGGCACTGTAATTCACAAACCTGCAGAGTTATAAATGACAACTATCGTCCAAAAATATACTGAAGTAAGGCTGCCAAGAGGACTTGAAAGCGGGGCAGAATTGCAGGAAACCGATTTCAGGAGGTAGACTGGAATTGCATCGAAAGCATAGGAAAAGAGGCAGAACGTCCACAATGATGCACTTGGCCAAAAAGGCCGTATGCGTTTTTTCCTGAATATATTCAGGAAAAAACGCATACGCCCTTTTTGGCCAACCAAGCAAGCTTGCAAAGGAAATCTGCACTACAATGAAGTCTCACTTCCCCCCGGTCAAAAGGGCCATCTGAAAAAAGTGTAAAATCCAGAAAGGCAGGACAGGCCATGGAGAACTGGGAGCCTTGTTATGCTGATGGGCGGGATGTAAATTGCCAACAGACACTCGGGAGAAGTGTATGGTGTTTCCTGAAACATCTAAAAAACAAAGCAACAGAGCCTAGGGCACTTCCACTTATGGTACTATAGCTTAGGGAAATTAAAATCAAAAAGATACAGCCACCCCAATGTTTGGGACGCCTCTGTTTACAAGAACCTCGTTTACCGTACAAGTTCAATATCACAGAAAGTGAAAAATGGATAAAGAACTTGTGGTACTTACGTACAATGCAGTATCACTCAGAAGTGAAATCTATGTCATCAGGCCCGTAGCAGCACAATGAGTGGATTCAGGTACGATGATTCTAACTGAAATAAGTCACACAGAAAAAGAAACATCATAAGATATCACTAACACACGGAATGTAAACTTGGCTACACAGGAACTGAATTACAGAACAGAACAGGGTCTCAAATTTAGAAAACCAACTTATGCTTGTTTAAGGGGAAAGGTGAGTTGGGGTGCTGCATAAAACCAGAGATTGAAATGAGCACAGATAAAGTTCCTTAAGCCAAATATGGAATAGACAAGAGCTACTCCTTGCTCAACGAAATGGACTCAACACCGCATATTAAACGCCTAAGAGTGTACCTGACTCTTAAGTATCTTAAAACCTATGGATTGCTATGTCTCCGAAAGAGAATCAAGCATGTGTACAGGGACATAAACGCAGCAGTGATAGGATTGGAGAGGTTCGGTGAGCAAATGAAGACCCTTTGAAGTCATATTGCATGGTACCCATTCCACGGGTTTCAACTACCCAGGTTTAAGGTATTCTTCCTTCAGCTAAAACATGCATGTGGAACCTAGAGTATGATCAACCATGTGATCGGGAGACGTGTTCAAATATGTCTCAGTTTTCGTACCCTGGTACTCGGGTGCAAGATTCCAGACGCTTTACTAACACTCTCCCGACTTGGAGAGTCAGTCCCTTTAACCTCCTGTTTGGCCCAGTTTGCAATTTCTGCGGAAGATGAACAGGAATAGCGAGAACCAATGAGAGACTAGCTGGAGGTGTCTGGACGGGCAAATTTAACTCTCATTTCCCACCAGGAAGAGGAAATAACCAAAGGCTCAGCGTGCCGTGCCGGAACCAGATTAGGGCCTGAAGCCATCCTGCGGTGTTGCGGCCAGCTCACAAGAAAGCGAGTTCAAGAAAGGAGCTCAGGGGCACTGTAATTCACAAACCTGCAGAGTTATAAATGACAACTATCGTCCAAAAATATACTGACGTAAGGCTGCCAAGAGGACTTGAAAGCGGGGCAGAATTGCAGGAAACCGATTTCAGGAGGTAGACTGGAATTGCATTGAAAGCATAGGAAAAGAGGCAGAACGTCCACAATGATGCACTTG
Organism: Globicephala melas; assembly: GCF_963455315.2. Taxonomy (NCBI): domain Eukaryota; kingdom Metazoa; phylum Chordata; class Mammalia; order Artiodactyla; family Delphinidae; genus Globicephala; species Globicephala melas. Next base: position 513,076 of record NW_027207357.1, on the reverse strand, counting down.
GCCAAAAAGGGCGTATGCGTTTTTTCCTGAATATATTCAGGAAAAAACGCATACGCCCTTTTTGGCCAACCAAGCAAGCTTGCAAAGGAAATCTGCACTACAATGAAGTCTCACTTCCCCCCGGTCAAAAGGGCCATCTGAAAAAAGTGTAAAATCCAGAAAGGCAGGACAGGCCATGGAGAACTGGGAGCCTTGTTATGCTGATGGGCGGGATGTAAATTGCCAACAGACACTCGGGAGAAGTGTATGGTGTTTCCTGAAACATCTAAAAAACAAAGCAACAGAGCCTAGGGCACTTCCACTTATGGTCCTATAGCTTAGGGAAATTAAAATCCAAAAGATACAGCCACCCCAATGTTTGGGACGCCTCTGTTTACAAGAACCTCGTTTACCGTACAAGTTCAATATCACAGAAAGTGAAAAATGGATAAAGAACTTGTGGTACTTACGTACAATGCAGTATCACTCAGCAGTGAAATCTATGTCATCAGGCCCGTAGCAGCACAATGAGTGGATTCAGGTACGATGATTCTAACTGAAATAAGTCACACAGAAAAAGAAACATCATAAGATATCAGTAATACACGGAATGTAAACTTGGCTACACAGGAACTGAATTACAGAACAGAACAGGGTCTCAAATTTAGAAAACCAACTTATGCTTGTTTAAGGGGAAAGGTGAGTTGGGGTGCTGCATAAAACCAGAGATTGAAATGAGCACAGATAAAGTTCCTTAAGCCAAATATGGAATAGACAAGAGCTACTCCTTGCTCAACGAAATGGACTCAACACCGCATATTAAACGCCTAAGAGTGTACCTGACTCTTAAGTATCTTAAAACCTATGGATTGCTATGTCTCTGAAAGAGAATCAAGCATGTGTACAGGGACATAAACGCAGCAGTGATAGGATTGGAGAGGTTCGGTGAGCAAATGAAGACCCTTTGAAGTCATATTGCATGGTACCCATTCCACGGGTTTCAACTACCCAGGTTTAAGGTATTCTTCCTTCAGCTAAAACATGCATGTGGAACCTAGAGTATGATCAACCATGTGATCGGGAGACGTGTTCAAATATGTCTCAGTTTTCGTACCCTGGTACTCGGGTGCAACATTCCAGACGCTTTACTAACACTCTCCCGACTTGGAGAGTCAGTCCCTTTAACCTCCTGTTTGGCCCAGTTTGCAATTTCTGCGGAAGATGAACAGGAATAGCGAGAACCAATGAGAGACTAGCTGGAGGTGTCTGGACGGGCAAATTTAACTCTCATTTCCCACCAGGAAGAGGAAATAACCAAAGGCTCAGCGTGCCGTGCCGGAACCAGATTAGGGCCTGAAGCCATCCTGCGGTGTTGCGGCCAGCTCACAAGAAAACGAGTTGAAGAAAGGAGCTCAGGGGCACTGTAATTCAGAAACCTGCAGAGTTATAAATGACAACTATCGTCCAAAAATATACTGAAGTAAGGCTGCCAAGAGGACTTGAAAGCGGGGCAGAATTGCAGGAAACCGATTTCAGGAGGTAGACTGGAATTGCATCGAAAGCATAGGAAAAGAGGCAGAACGTCCACAATGATGCACTTGGCCAAAAAGGGCGTATGCGTTTTTTCCTGAATATATTCAGGAAAAAACGCATACGCCCTTTTTGGCCAACCAAGCAAGCTTGCAAAGGAAATCTGCACTACAATGAAGTCTCACTTCCCCCCGGTCAAAAGGGCCATCTGAAAAAAGTGTAAAATCCAGAAAGGCAGGACAGGCCATGGAGAACTGGGAGCCTTGTTATGCTGATGGGCGGGATGTAAATTGCCAACAGACACTCGGGAGAAGTGTATGGTGTTTCCTGAAACATCTAAAAAACAAAGCAACAGAGCCTAGGGCACTTCCACTTATGGTCCTATAGCTTAGGGAAATTAAAATCCAAAAGATACAGCCACCCCAATGTTTGGGACGCCTCTGTTTACAAGAACCTCGTTTACCGTACAAGTTCAATATCACAGAAAGTGAAAAATGGATAAAGAACTTGTGGTACTTACGTACAATGCAGTATCACTCAGCAGTGAAATCTATGTCATCAGGCCCGTAGCAGCACAATGAGTGGATTCAGGTACGATGATTCTAACTGAAATAAGTCACACAGAAAAAGAAACATCATAAGATATCAGTAATACACGGAATGTAAACTTGGCTACACAGGAACTGAATTACAGAACAGAACAGGGTCTCAAATTTAGAAAACCAACTTATGCTTGTTTAAGGGGAAAGGTGAGTTGGGGTGCTGCATAAAACCAGAGATTGAAATGAGCACAGATAAAGTTCCTTAAGCCAAATATGGAATAGACAAGAGCTACTCCTTGCTCAACGAAATGGACTCAACACCGCATATTAAACGCCAAAGAATGTACCTGACTCTTAAGTATCTTAAAACCTATGGATTGCTATGTCTCCGAAAGAGAATCAAGCATGTGTACAGGGACGTAAACGCAGCAGTGATAGGATTGGAGAGGTTCGGTGAGCAAATGAAGACCCTTTGAAGTCATATTGCATGGTACCCATTCCACGGGTTTCAACTACCCAGGTTTAAGGTATTCTTCCTTCAGCTAAAACATGCATGTGGAACCTAGAGTATGATCAACCATGTGATCGGGAGACGTGTTCAAATATGTCTCAGTTTTCGTACCCTGGTACTCGGGTGCAACATTCCAGACGCTTTACTAACACTCTCCCGACTTGGAGAGTCAGTCCCTTTAACCTCCTGTTTGGCCCAGTTTGCAATTTCTGCGGAAGATGAACAGGAATAGCGAGAACCAATGAGAGACTAGCTGGAGGTGTCTGGACGGGCAAATTTAACTCTCATTTCCCACCAGGAAGAGGAAATAACCAAAGGCTCAGCGTGCCGTGCCGGAACCAGATTAGGGCCTGAAGCCATCCTGCGGTGTTGCGGCCAGCTCACAAGAAAGCGAGTTGAAGAAAGGAGCTCAGGGCACTGTAATTCACAAACCTGCAGAGTTATAAATGACAACTATCGTCCAAAAATATACTGAAGTAAGGCTGCCAAGAGGACTTGAAAGCGGGGCAGAATTGCAGGAAACCGATTTCAGGAGGTAGACTGGAATTGCATTGAAAGCATAGGAAAAGAGGCAGAACGTCCACAATGATGCACTTGGCCAAAAAGGGCGTATGCGTTTTTTCCTGAATATATTCAGGAAAAAACGCATACGCCCTTTTTGGCCAACCTAGCAAGCTTGCAAAGGAAATCTGCACTACAATGAAGTCTCACTTCCCCCCGGTCAAGAGGGCCATCTGAAAAAAGTGTAAAATCCAGAAAGGCAGGACAGGCCATGGAGAACTGGGAGCCTTGTTATGCTGATGGGCGGGATGTAAATTGCCAACAGACACTCGGGAGAAGTGTATGGTGTTTCCTGAAACGTCTAAAAAACAAAGCAACAGAGCCTAGGGCACTTCCACTTATGGTCCTATAGCTTAGGGAAATTAAAATCAAAAAGATACAGCCACCCCAATGTTTGGGACGCCTCTGTTTACAAGAACCTCGTTTACCGTACAAGTTCAATATCACAGAAAGTGAAAAATGGATAAAGAACTTGTGGTACTTACGTACAATGCAGTATCACTCAGCAGTGAAATCTATGTCATCAGGCCCGTAGCAGCACAATGAGTGGATTCAGGTACGATGATTCTAACTGAAATAAGTCACACAGAAAAAGAAACATCATAAGATATCAGTAATACACGGAATGTAAACTTGGCTACACAGGAACTGAATTACAGAACAGAACAGGGTCTCAAATTTAGAAAACCAACTTATGCTTGTTTAAGGGGAAAGGTGAGTTGGGGTGCTGCATAAAACCAGAGATTGAAATGAGCACAGATAAAGTTCCTTAAGCCAAATATGGAATAGACAAGAGCTACTCCTTGCTCAACGAAATGGACTCAACACCGCATATTAAACGCCTAAGAATGTACCTGACTCTTAAGTATCTTAAAACCTATGGATTGCTATGTCTCCGAAAGAGAATCAAGCATGTTTACAGGGACATAAACGCAGCAGTGATAGGATTGGAGAGGTTCGGTGAGCAAATGAAGACCCTTTGAAGTCATATTGCATGGTACCCATTCCACGGGTTTCAACTACCCAGGTTTAAGGTATTCTTCCTTCAGCTAAAACATGCATGTGGAACCTAGAGTATGATCAACCATGTGATCGGGAGACGTGTTCAAATATGTCTCAGTTTTCGTACCCTGGTACTCGGGTGCAACATTCCAGACGCTTTACTAACACTCTCCCGACTTGGAGAGTCAGTCCCTTTAACCTCCTGTTTGGCCCAGTTTGCAATTTCTGCGGAAGATGAACAGGAATAGCGAGAACCAATGAGAGACTAGCTGGAGGTGTCTGGACGGGCAAATTTAACTCTCATTTCCCACCAGGAAGAGGAAATAACCAAAGGCTCAGCGTGCCGTGCCGGAACCAGATTAGGGCCTGAAGCCATCCTGCGGTGTTGCGGCCAGCTCACAAGAAAACGAGTTGAAGAAAGGAGCTCAGGGGCACTGTAATTCACAAACCTGCAGAGTTATAAATGACAACTATCGTCCAAAAATATACTGAAGTAAGGCTGCCAAGAGGACTTGAAAGCGGGGCAGAATTGCAGGAAACCGATTTCAGGAGGTAGACTGGAATTGCATTGAAAGCATAGGAAAAGAGGCAGAACGTCCACAATGATGCACTTGGCCAAAAAGGGCGTATGCGTTTTTTCCTGAATATATTCAGGAAAAAACGCATACGCCCTTTTTGGCCAACCAAGCAAGCTTGCAAAGGAAATCTGCACTACAATGAAGTCTCACTTCCCCCCGGTCAAAAGGGCCATCTGAAAAAAGTGTAAAATCCAGAAAGGCAGGACAGGCCATGGAGAACTGGGAGCCTTGTTATGCTGATGGGCGGGATGTACATTGCCAACAGACACTCGGGAGAAGTGTATGGTGTTTCCTGAAACGTCTAAAAAACAAAGCAACAGAGCCTAGGGCACTTCCACTTATGGTCCTATAGCTTAGGGAAATTAAAATCAAAAAGATACAGCCACCCCAATGTTTGGGACGCCTCTGTTTACAAGAACCTCGTTTACCGTACAAGTTCAATATCACAGAAAGTGAAAAATGGATAAAGAACTTGTGGTACTTACGTACAATGCAGTATCACTCAGCAGTGAAATCTATGTCATCAGGCCCGTAGCAGCACAATGAGTGGATTCAGGTACGATGATTCTAACTGAAATAAGTCACACAGAAAAAGAAACATCATAAGATATCAGTAATACACGGAATGTAAACTTGGCTACACAGGAACTGAATTACAGAACAGAACAGGGTCTCAAATTTAGAAAACCAACTTATGCTTGTTTAAGGGTAAAGGTGAGTTGGGGTGCTGCATAAAACCAGAGATTGAAATGAGCACAGATAAAGTTCCTTAAGCCAAATATGGAATAGACAAGAGCTACTCCTTGCTCAACGAAATGGACTCAACACCGCATATTAAACGCCTAAGAATGTACCTGACTCTTAAGTATCTTAAAACCTATGGATTGCTATGTCTCCGAAAGAGAATCAAGCATGTGTACAGGGACATAAACGCAGCAGTGATAGGATTGGAGAGGTTCGGTGAGCAAATGAAGACCCTTTGAAGTCATATTGCATGGTACCCATTCCACGGGTTTCAACTACCCAGGTTTAAGGTATTCTTCCTTCAGCTAAAACATGCATGTGGAACCTAGAGTATGATCAACCATGTGATCGGGAGACGTGTTCAAATATGTCTCAGTTTTCGTACCCTGGTACTCGGGTGCAACATTCCAGACGCTTTACTAACACTCTCCCGACTTGGAGAGTCAGTCCCTTTAACCTCCTGTTTGGCCCAGTTTGCAATTTCTGCGGAAGATGAACAGGAATAGCGAGAACCAATGAGAGACTAGCTGGAGGTGTCTGGACGGGCAAATTTAACTCTCATTTCCCACCAGGAAGAGGAAATAACCAAAGGCTCAGCGTGCCGTGCCGGAACCAGATTAGGGCCTGAAGCCATCCTGTGGTGTTGCGGCCAGCTCACAAGAAAAGGAGTTGAAGAAAGGAGCTCAGGGGCACTGTAATTCACAAACCTGCAGAGTTATAAATGACAACTATCGTCCAAAAATATACTGAAGTAAGGCTGCCAAGAGGACTTGAAAGCGGGGCAGAATTGCAGGAAACCGATTTCAGGAGGTAGACTGGAATTGCATTGAAAGCATAGGAAAAGAGGCAGAACGTCCACAATGATGCACTTGGCCAAAAAGGGCGTATGCGTTGTTTCCTGAATATATTCAGGAAAAAACGCATACGCCCTTTTTGGCCAACCAAGCAAGCTTGCAAAGGAAATCTGCACTACAATGAAGTCTCACTTCCCCCTGGTCAAAAGGGCCATCTGAAAAAAGTGTAAAATCCAGAAAGGCAGGACAGGCCATGGAGAACTGGGAGCCTTGTTATACTGATGGGCGGGATGTACATTGCCAACAGACACTCGGGAGAAGTGTATGGTGTTTCCTGAAACGTCTAAAAAACAAAGCAACAGAGCCTAGGGCACTTCCACTTATGGTCCTATAGCTTAGGGAAATTAAAATCAAAAAGATACAGCCACCCCAATGTTTGGGACGCCTCTGTTTACAAGAACCTCGTTTACCGTACAAGTTCAATATCACAGAAAGTGAAAAATGGATAAAGAACTTGTGGTACTTACGTACAATGCAGTATCACTCAGCAGTGAAATCTATGTCATCAGGCCCGTAGCAGCACAATGAGTGGATTCAGGTACGATGATTCTAACTGAAATAAGTCACACAGAAAAAGAAACATCATAAGATATCAGTAATACACGGAATGTAAACTTGGCTACACAGGAACTGAATTACAGAACAGAACAGGGTCTCAAATTTAGAAAACCAACTTATGCTTGTTTAAGGGGAAAGGTGAGTTGGGGTGCTGCATAAAACCAGAGATTGAAATGAGCACAGATAAAGTTCCTTAAGCCAAATATGGAATAGACAAGAGCTACTCCTTGCTCAACGAAATGGACTCAACACCGCATATTAAACGCCAAAGAATGTACCTGACTCTTAAGTATCTTAAAACCTATGGATTGCTATGTCTCCGAAAGAGAATCAAGCATGTGTACAGGGACGTAAACGCAGCAGTGATAGGATTGGAGAGGTTCGGTGAGCAAATGAAGACCCTTTGAAGTCATATTGCATGGTACCCATTCCACGGGTTTCAACTACCCAGGTTTAAGGTATTCTTCCTTCAGCTAAAACATGCATGTGGAACCTAGAGTATGATCAACCATGTGATCGGGAGACGTGTTCAAATATGTCTCAGTTTTCGTACCCTGGTACTCGGGTGCAACATTCCAGACGCTTTACTAACACTCTCCCGACTTGGAGAGTCAGTCCCTTTAACCTCCTGTTTGGCCCAGTTTGCAATTTCTGCGGAAGATGAACAGGAATAGCGAGAACCAATGAGAGACTAGCTGGAGGTGTCTGGACGGGCAAATTTAACTCTCATTTCCCACCAGGAAGAGGAAATAACCAAAGGCTCAGCGTGCCGTGCCGGAACCAGATTAGGGCCTGAAGCCATCCTGCGGTGTTGCGGCCAGCTCACAAGAAAGCGAGTTGAAGAAAGGAGCTCAGGGCACTGTAATTCACAAACCTGCAGAGTTATAAATGACAACTATCGTCCAAAAATATACTGAAGTAAGGCTGCCAAGAGGACTTGAAAGCGGGGCAGAATTGCAGGAAACCGATTTCAGGAGGTAGACTGGAATTGCATTGAAAGCATAGGAAAAGAGGCAGAACGTCCACAATGATGCACTTGGCCAAAAAGGGCGTATGCGTTTTTTCCTGAATATATTCAGGAAAAAACGCATACGCCCTTTTTGGCCAACCTAGCAAGCTTGCAAAGGAAATCTGCACTACAATGAAGTCTCACTTCCCCCCGGTCAAGAGGGCCATCTGAAAAAAGTGTAAAATCCAGAAAGGCAGGACAGGCCATGGAGAACTGGGAGCCTTGTTATGCTGATGGGCGGGATGTAAATTGCCAACAGACACTCGGGAGAAGTGTATGGTGTTTCCTGAAACGTCTAAAAAACAAAGCAACAGAGCCTAGGGCACTTCCACTTATGGTCCTATAGCTTAGGGAAATTAAAATCAAAAAGATACAGCCACCCCAATGTTTGGGACGCCTCTGTTTACAAGAACCTCGTTTACCGTACAAGTTCAATATCACAGAAAGTGAAAAATGGATAAAGAACTTGTGGTACTTACGTACAATGCAGTATCACTCAGCAGTGAAATCTATGTCATCAGGCCCGTAGCAGCACAATGAGTGGATTCAGGTACGATGATTCTAACTGAAATAAGTCACACAGAAAAAGAAACATCATAAGATATCAGTAATACACGGAATGTAAACTTGGCTACACAGGAACTGAATTACAGAACAGAACAGGGTCTCAAATTTAGAAAACCAACTTATGCTTGTTTAAGGGTAAAGGTGAGTTGGGGTGCTGCATAAAACCAGAGATTGAAATGAGCACAGATAAAGTTCCTTAAGCCAAATATGGAATAGACAAGAGCTACTCCTTGCTCAACGAAATGGACTCAACACCGCATATTAAACGCCTAAGAATGTACCTGACTCTTAAGTATCTTAAAACCTATGGATTGCTATGTCTCCGAAAGAGAATCAAGCATGTGTACAGGGACATAAACGCAGCAGTGATAGGATTGGAGAGGTTCGGTGAGCAAATGAAGACCCTTTGAAGTCATATTGCATGGTACCCATTCCACGGGTTTCAACTACCCAGGTTTAAGGTATTCTTCCTTCAGCTAAAACATGCATGTGGAACCTAGAGTATGATCAACCATGTGATCGGGAGACGTGTTCAAATATGTCTCAGTTTTCGTACCCTGGTACTCGGGTGCAACATTCCAGACGCTTTACTAACACTCTCCCGACTTGGAGAGTCAGTCCCTTTAACCTCCTGTTTGGCCCAGTTTGCAATTTCTGCGGAAGATGAACAGGAATAGCGAGAACCAATGAGAGACTAGCTGGAGGTGTCTGGACGGGCAAATTTAACTCTCATTTCCCACCAGGAAGAGGAAATAACCAAAGGCTCAGCGTGCCGTGCCGGAACCAGATTAGGGCCTGAAGCCATCCTGCGGTGTTGCGGCCAGCTCACAAGAAAACGAGTTGAAGAAAGGAGCTCAGGGGCACTGTAATTCACAAACCTGCAGAGTTATAAATGACAACTATCGTCCAAAAATATACTGAAGTAAGGCTGCCAAGAGGACTTGAAAGCGGGGCAGAATTGCAGGAAACCGATTTCAGGAGGTAGACTGGAATTGCATTGAAAGCATAGGAAAAGAGGCAGAACGTCCACAATGATGCACTTGGCCAAAAAGGGCGTATGCGTTTTTTCCTGAATATATTCAGGAAAAAACGCATACGCCCTTTTTGGCCAACCAAGCAAGCTTGCAAAGGAAATCTGCACTACAATGAAGTCTCACTTCCCCCCGGTCAAAAGGGCCATCTGAAAAAAGTGTAAAATCCAGAAAGGCAGGACAGGCCATGGAGAACTGGGAGCCTTGTTATGCTGATGGGCGGGATGTACATTGCCAACAGACACTCGGGAGAAGTGTATGGTGTTTCCTGAAACGTCTAAAAAACAAAGCAACAGAGCCTAGGGCACTTCCACTTATGGTCCTATAGCTTAGGGAAATTAAAATCAAAAAGATACAGCCACCCCAATGTTTGGGACGCCTCTGTTTACAAGAACCTCGTTTACCGTACAAGTTCAATATCACAGAAAGTGAAAAATGGATAAAGAACTTGTGGTACTTACGTACAATGCAGTATCACTCAGCAGTGAAATCTATGTCATCAGCCCCGTAGCAGCACAATGAGTGGATTCAGGTACGATGATTCTAACTGAAATAAGTCACACAGAAAAAGAAACATCATAAGATATCAGTAATACACGGAATGTAAACTTGGCTACACAGGAACTGAATTACAGAACAGAACAGGGTCTCAAATTTAGAAAACCAACTTATGCTTGTTTAAGGGTAAAGGTGAGTTGGGGTGCTGCATAAAACCAGAGATTGAAATGAGCACAGATAAAGTTCCTTAAGCCAAATATGGAATAGACAAGAGCTACTCCTTGCTCAACGAAATGGACTCAACACCGCATATTAAACGCCTAAGAATGTACCTGACTCTTAAGTATCTTAAAACCTATGGATTGCTATGTCTCCGAAAGAGAATCAAGCATGTGTACAGGGACATAAACGCAGCAGTGATAGGATTGGAGAGGTTCGGTGAGCAAATGAAGACCCTTTGAAGTCATATTGCATGGTACCCATTCCACGGGTTTCAACTACCCAGGTTTAAGGTATTCTTCCTTCAGCTAAAACATGCATGTGGAACCTAGAGTATGATCAACCATGTGATCGGGAGACGTGTTCAAATATGTCTCAGTTTTCGTACCCTGGTACTCGGGTGCAACATTCCAGACGCTTTACTAACACTCTCCCGACTTGGAGAGTCAGTCCCTTTAACCTCCTGTTTGGCCCAGTTTGCAATTTCTGCGGAAGATGAACAGGAATAGCGAGAACCAATGAGAGACTAGCTGGAGGTGTCTGGACGGGCAAATTTAACTCTCATTTCCCACCAGGAAGAGGAAATAACCAAAGGCTCAGCGTGCCGTGCCGGAACCAGATTAGGGCCTGAAGCCATCCTGCGGTGTTGCGGCCAGCTCACAAAAAAGCGAGTTGAAGAAAGGAGCTCAGGGGCACTGTAATTCACAAACCTGCAGAGTTATAAATGACAACTATCGTCCAAAAATATACTGAAGTAAGGCTGCCAAGAGGACTTGAAAGCGGGGCAGAATTGCAGGAAACCGATTTCAGGAGGTAGACTGGAATTGCATTGAAAGCATAGGAAAAGAGGCAGAACGTCCACAATGATGCACTTGGCCAAAAAGGGCGTATGCGTTTTTTCCTGAATATATTCAGGAAAAAACGCATACGCCCTTTTTGGCCAACCAAGCAAGCTTGCAAAGGAAATCTGCACTACAATGAAGTCTCACATCCCCCCGGTCAAAAGGGCCATCTGAAAAAAGTGTAAAATCCAGAAAGGCAGGACAGGCCATGGAGAACTGGGAGCCTTGTTATGCTGATGGGCGGGATGTAAATTGCCAACAGACACTCGGGAGAAGTGTATGGTGTTTCCTGAAACGTCTAAAAAACAAAGCAACAGAGCCTAGGGCACTTCCACTTATGGTCCTATAGCTTAGGGAAATTAAAATCAAAAAGATACAGCCACCCCAATGTTTGGGACGCCTCTGTTTACAAGAACCTCGTTTACCGTACAAGTTCAATATCACAGAAAGTGAAAAATGGATAAAGAACTTGTGGTACTTACGTACAATGCAGTATCACTCAGCAGTGAAATCTATGTCATCAGGCCCGTAGCAGCACAATGAGTGGATTCAGGTACGATGATTCTAACTGAAATAAGTCACACAGAAAAAGAAACATCATAAGATATCAGTAATACACGGAATGTAAACTTGGTTACACAGGAACTGAATTACAGAACAGAACAGGGTCTCAAATTTAGAAAACCACCTTATGCTTGTTTAAGGGTAAAGGTGAGTTGGGGTGCTGCATAAAACCAGAGATTGAAATGAGCACAGATAAAGTTCCTTAAGCCAAATATGGAATAGACAAGAGCTACTCCTTGCTCAACGAAATGGACTCAACACCGCATATTAAACGCCTAAGAATGTACCTGACTCTTAAGTATCTTAAAACCTATGGATTGCTATGTCTCCGAAAGAGAATCAAGCATGTGTACAGGGACATAAACGCAGCAGTGATAGGATTGGAGAGGTTCGGTGAGCAAATGAAGACCCTTTGAAGTCATATTGCATGGTACCCATTCCACGGGTTTCAACTACCCAGGTTTAAGGTATTCTTCCTTCAGCTAAAACATGCATGTGGAACCTAGAGTATGATCAACCATGTGATCGGGAGACGTGTTCAAATATGTCTCAGTTTTCGTACCCTGGTACTCGGGTGCAACATTCCAGACGCTTTACTAACACTCTCCCGACTTGGAGAGTCAGTCCCTTTAACCTCCTGTTTGGCCCAGTTTGCAATTTCTGCGGAAGATGAACAGGAATAGCGAGAACCAATGAGAGACTAGCTGGAGGTGTCTGGACGGGCAAATTTAACTCTCATTTCCCACCAGGAAGAGGAAATAACCAAAGGCTCAGCGTGCCGTGCCGGAACCAGATTAGGGCCTGAAGCCATCCTGCGGTGTTGCGGCCAGCTCACAAGAAAACGAGTTGAAGAAAGGAGCTCAGGGGCACTGTAATTCACAAACCTGCAGAGTTATAAATGACAACTATCGTCCAAAAATATACTGAAGTAAGGCTGCCAAGAGGACTTGAAAGCGGGGCAGAATTGCAGGAAACCGATTTCAGGAGGTAGACTGGAATTGCATTGAAAGCATAGGAAAAGAGGCAGAACGTCCACAATGATGCACTTGGCCAAAAAGGGCGTATGCGTTTTTTCCTGAATATATTCAGGAAAAAACGCATACGCCCTTTTTGGCCAACCAAGCAAGCTTGCAAAGGAAATCTGCACTACAATGAAGTCTCACTTCCCCCCGGTCAAAAGGGCCATCTGAAAAAAGTGTAAAATCCAGAAAGGCAGGACAGGCCATGGAGAACTGGGAGCCTTGTTATGCTGATGGGCGGGATGTAAATTGCCAACAGACACTCGGGAGAAGTGTATGGTGTTTCCTGAAACGTCTAAAAAACAAAGCAACAGAGCCTAGGGAACTTCCACTTATGGTCCTATAGCTTAGGGAAATTAAAATCAAAAAGATACAGCCACCCCAATGTTTGGGACGCCTCTGTTTACAAGAACCTCGTTTACCGTACAAGTTCAATATCACAGAAAGTGAAAAATGGATAAAGAACTTGTGGTACTTACGTACAATGCAGTATCACTCAGCAGTGAAATCTATGTCATCAGGCCCGTAGCAGCACAATGAGTGGATTCAGGTACGATGATTCTAACTGAAATAAGTCACACAGAAAAAGAAACATCATAAGATATCAGTAATACACGGAATGTAAACTTGGCTACACAGGAACTGAATTACAGAACAGAACAGGGTCTCAAATTTAGAAAACCAACTTATGCTTGTTTAAGGGGAAAGGTGAGTTGGGGTGCTGCATAAAACCAGAGATTGAAATGAGCACAGATAAAGTTCCTTAAGCCAAATATGGAATAGACAAGAGCTACTCCTTGCTCAACGAAATGGACTCAACACCGCATATTAAACGCCTAAGAATGTACCTGACTCTTAAGTATCTTAAAACCTATGGATTGCTATGTCTCCAAAAGAGAATCAAGCATGTGTACAGGGACATAAACGCAGCAGTGATAGGATTGGAGAGGTTCGGTGAGCAAATGAAGACCCTTTGAAGTCATATTGCATGGTACCCATTCCACGGGTTTCAACTACCCAGGTTTAAGGTATTCTTCCTTCAGCTAAAACATGCATGTGGAACCTAGAGTATGATCAACCATGTGATCGGGAGACGTGTTCAAATATGTCTCAGTTTTCGTACCCTGGTACTCGGGTGCAACATTCCAGACGCTTTACTAACACTCTCCCGACTTGGAGAGTCAGTGCCTTTAACCTCCTGTTTGGCCCAGTTTGCAATTTCTGCGGAAGATGAACAGGAATAGCGAGAACCAATGAGAGACTAGCTGGAGGTGTCTGGACGGGCAAATTTAACTCTCATTTCCCACCAGGAAGAGGAAATAACCAAAGGCTCAGCGTGCCGTGCCGGAACCAGATTAGGGCCTGAAGCCATCCTGCGGTGTGGCGGCCAGCTCACAAGAAAGCGAGTTGAAGAAAGGAGCTCAGGGCACTGTAATTCACAAACCTGCAGAGTTATAAATGACAACTATCGTCCAAAAATATACTGAAGTAAGGCTGCCAAGAGGACTTGAAAGCGGGGCAGAATTGCAGGAAACCGATTTCAGGAGGTAGACTGGAATTGCATTGAAAGCATAGGAAAAGAGGCAGAACGTCCACAATGATGCACTTGGCCAAAAAGGGCGTATGCGTTTTTTCCTGAATATATTCAGGAAAAAACGCATACGCCCTTTTTGGCCAACCTAGCAAGCTTGCAAAGGAAATCTGCACTACAATGAAGTCTCACTTCCCCCCGGTCAAGAGGGCCATCTGAAAAAAGTGTAAAATCCAGAAAGGCAGGACAGGCCATGGAGAACTGGGAGCCTTGTTATGCTGATGCGCGGGATGTAAATTGCCAACAGACACTCGGGAGAAGTGTATGGTGTTTCCTGAAACATTTAAAAAACAAAGCAACAGAGCCTAGGGCACTTCCACTTATGGTCCTATAGCTTAGGGAAATTAAAATCAAAAAGATACAGCCACCCCAATGTTTGGGACGCCTCTGTTTACAAGAACCTCGTTTACCGTACAAGTTCAATATCACAGAAAGTGAAAAATGGATAAAGAACTTGTGGTACTTACGTACAATGCAGTATCACTCAGCAGTGAAATCTATGTCATCAGGCCCGTAGCAGCACAATGAGTGGATTCAGGTACGATGATTCTAACTGAAATAAGTCACACAGAAAATGAAACATCATAAGATATCAGTAATACACGGAATGTAAACTTGGCTACACAGGAACTGAATTACAGAACAGAACAGGGTCTCAAATTTAGAAAACCAACTTATGCTTGTTTAAGGGGAAAGGTGAGTTGGGGTGCTGCATAAAACCAGAGATTGAAATGAGCACAGATAAAGTTCCTTAAGCCAAATATGGAATAGACAAGAGCTACTCCTTGCTCAACGAAATGGACTCAACACCGCATATTAAACGCCTAAGAATGTACCTGACTCTTAAGTATCTTAAAACCTATGGATTGCTATGTCTCCGAAAGAGAATCAAGCATGTGTACAGGGACGTAAACGCAGCAGTGATAGGATTGGAGAGGTTCGGTGAGCAAATGAAGACCCTTTGAAGTCATATTGCATGGTACCCATTCCACGGGTTTCAACTACCCAGGTTTAAGGTATTCTTCCTTCAGCTAAAACATGCATGTGGAACCTAGAGTATGATCAACCATGTGATCGGGAGACGTGTTCAAATATGTCTCAG
Source organism: Globicephala melas (assembly GCF_963455315.2). NCBI lineage: Eukaryota > Metazoa > Chordata > Mammalia > Artiodactyla > Delphinidae > Globicephala > Globicephala melas. Next base: position 497,775 of record NW_027207357.1, on the reverse strand, counting down.
TTTTCGTACCCTGGTACTCGGGTGCAACATTCCAGACGCTTTACTAACACTCTCCCGACTTGGAGAGTCAGTCCCTTTAACCTCCTGTTTGGCCCAGTTTGCAATTTCTGCGGAAGATGAACAGGAATAGCGAGAACCAATGAGAGACTAGCTGGAGGTGTCTGGACGGGCAAATTTAACTCTCATTTCCCACCAGGAAGAGGAAATAACCAAAGGCTCAGCGTGCCGTGCCGGAACCAGATTAGGGCCTGAAGCCATCCTGCGGTGTTGCGGCCAGCTCACAAGAAAACGAGTTGAAGAAAGGAGCTCAGGGGCACTGTAATTCACAAACCTGCAGAGTTATAAATGACAACTATCGTCCAAAAATATACTGAAGTAAGGCTGCCAAGAGGACTTGAAAGCGGGGCAGAATTGCAGGAAACCGATTTCAGGAGGTAGACTGGAATTGCATCGAAAGCATAGGAAAAGAGGCAGAACGTCCACAATGATGCACTTGGCCAAAAAGGGCGTATGCGTTTTTTCCTGAATATAGTCAGGAAAAAACGCATACGCCCTTTTTGGCCAACCAAGCAAGCTTGCAAAGGAAATCTGCACTACAATGAAGTCTCACTTCCCCCCGGTCAAAAGGGCCATCTGAAAAAAGTGTAAAATCCAGAAAGGCAGGACAGGCCATGGAGAACTGGGAGCCTTGTTATGCTGATGGGCGGGATGTAAATTGCCAACAGACACTCGGGAGAAGTGTATGGTGTTTCCTGAAACATCTAAAAAACAAAGCAACAGAGCCTAGGGCACTTCCACTTATGGTCCTATAGCTTAGGGAAATTAAAATCAAAAAGATACAGCCACCCCAATGTTTGGGACGCCTCTGTTTACAAGAACCTCGTTTACCGTACAAGTTCAATATCACAGAAAGTGAAAAATGGATAAAGAACTTGTGGTACTTACGTACAATGCAGTATCACTCAGCAGTGAAATCTATGTCATCAGGCCCGTAGCAGCACAATGAGTGGATTCAGGTACGATGATTCTAACTGAAATAAGTCACACAGAAAAAGAAACATCATAAGATATCAGTAATACACGGAATGTAAACTTGGCTACACAGGAACTGAATTACAGAACAGAACAGGGTCTCAAATTTAGAAAACCAACTTATGCTTGTTTAAGGGGAAAGGTGAGTTGGGGTGCTGCATAAAACCAGAGATTGAAATGAGCACAGATAAAGTTCCTTAAGCCAAATATGGAATAGACAAGAGCTACTCCTTGCTCAACGAAATGGACTCAACACCGCATATTAAACGCCTAAGAATGTACCTGACTCTTAAGTATCTTAAAACCTATGGATTGCTATGTCTCCGAAAGAGAATCAAGCATGTGTACAGGGACGTAAACGCAGCAGTGATAGGATTGGAGAGGTTCGGTGAGCAAATGAAGACCCTTTGAAGTCATATTGCATGGTACCCATTCCACGGGTTTCAACTACCCAGGTTTAAGGTATTCTTCCTTCAGCTAAAACATGCATGTGGAACCTAGAGTATGATCAACCATGTGATCGGGAGACGTGTTCAAATATGTCTCAGTTTTCGTACCCTGGTACTCGGGTGCAACATTCCAGACGCTTTACTAACACTCTCCCGACTTGGAGAGTCAGTCCCTTTAACCTCCTGTTTGGCCCAGTTTGCAATTTCTGCGGAAGATGAACAGGAATAGCGAGAACCAATGAGAGACTAGCTGGAGGTGTCTGGACGGGCAAATTTAACTCTCATTTCCCACCAGGAAGAGGAAATAACCAAAGGCTCAGCGTGCCGTGCCGGAACCAGATTAGGGCCTGAAGCCATCCTGCGGTGTTGCGGCCAGCTCACAAGAAAACGAGTTGAAGAAAGGAGCTCAGGGGCACTGTAATTCACAAACCTGCAGAGTTATAAATGACAACTATCGTCCAAAAATATACTGAAGTAAGGCTGCCAAGAGGACTTGAAAGCGGGGCAGAATTGCAGGAAACCGATTTCAGGAGGTAGACTGGAATTGCATTGAAAGCATAGGAAAAGAGGCAGAACGTCCACAATGATGCACTTGGCCAAAAAGGGCGTATGCGTTTTTTCCTGAATATATTCAGGAAAAAACGCATACGCACTTTTTGGCCAACCAAGCAAGCTTGCAAAGGAAATCTGCACTACAATGAAGTCTCACTTCCCCCCGGTCAAAAGGGCCTTCTGAAAAAAGTGTAAAATCCAGAAAGGCAGGACAGGCCATGGAGAACTGGGAGCCTTGTTATGCTGATGGGCGGGATGTAAATTGCCAACAGACACTCGGGAGAAGTGTATGGTGTTTCCTGAAACATCTAAAAAACAAAGCAACAGAGCCTAGGGCACTTCCACTTATGGTCCTATAGCTTAGGGAAATTAAAATCAAAAAGATACAGCCACCCCAATGTTTGGGACGCCTCTGTTTACAAGAACCTCGTTTACCGTACAAGTTCAATATCACAGAAAGTGAAAAATGGATAAAGAACTTGTGGTACTTACGTACAATGCAGTATCACTCAGCAGTGAAATCTATGTCATCAGGCCCGTAGCAGCACAATGAGTGGATTCAGGTACGATGATTCTAACTGAAATAAGTCACACAGAAAAAGAAACATCATAAGATATCAGTAATACACGGAATGTAAACTTGGCTACACAGGAACTGAATTACAGAACAGAACAGGGTCTCAAATTTATTAAACCAACTTATGCTTGTTTAAGGGGAAAGGTGAGTTGGGGTGCTGCATAAAACCAGAGATTGAAATGAGCACAGATAAAGTTCCTTAAGCCAAATATGGAATAGACAAGAGCTACTCCTTGCTCAACGAAATGGACTCAACACCGCATATTAAACGCCTAAGAATGTACCTGACTCTTAAGTATCTTAAAACCTATGGATTGCTATGTCTCCGAAAGAGAATCAAGCATGTGTACAGGGACATAAACGCAGCAGTGATAGGATTGGAGAGGTTCGGTGAGCTAATGAAGACCCTTTGAAGTCATATTGCATGGTACCCATTCCACGGGTTTCAACTACCCAGGTTTAAGGTATTCTTCCTTCAGCTAAAACATGCATGTGGAACCTAGAGTATGATCAACCATGTGATCGGGAGACGTGTTCAAATATGTCTCAGTTTTCGTACCCTGGTACTCGGGTGCAACATTCCAGACGCTTTACTAACACTCTCCCGACTTGGAGAGTCAGTCCCTTTAACCTCCTGTTTGGCGCAGTTTGCAATTTCTGCGGAAGATGAACAGGAATAGCGAGAACCAATGAGAGACTAGCTGGAGGTGTCTGGACGGGCAAATTTAACTCTCATTTCCCACCAGGAAGAGGAAATAACCAAAGGCTCAGCGTGCCGTGCCGGAACCAGATTAGGGCCTGAAGCCATCCTGCGGTGTTGCGGCCAGCTCACAAGAAAGCGAGTTGAAGAAAGGAGCTCAGGGGCACTGTAATTCACAAACCTGCAGAGTTATAAATGACAACTATCGTCCAAAAATATACTGAAGTAAGGCTGCCAAGAGGACTTGAAAGCGGGGCAGAATTGCAGGAAACCGATTTCAGGAGGTAGACTGGAATTGCATCTAAAGCATAGGAAAAGAGGCAGAACGTCCACAATGATGCACTTGGCCAAAAAGGGCGTATGCGTTTTTTCCTGAATATATTCAGGAAAAAACGCATACGCCCTTTTTGGCCAACCAAGCAAGCTTGCAAAGGAAATCTGCACTACAATGAAGTCTCACTTCCCCCCAGTCAAAAGGGCCATCTGAAAAAAGTGTAAAATCCAGAAAGGCAGGACAGGCCATGGAGAACTGGGAGCCTTGTTATGCTGATGGGCGGGATGTAAATTGCCAACAGACACTCGGGAGAAGTGTATGGTGTTTCCTGAAACATCTAAAAAACAAAGCAACAGAGCCTAGGGCACTTCCACTTATGGTCCTATAGCTTAGGGAAATTAAAATCAAAAAGATACAGCCACCCCAATGTTTGGGACGCCTCTGTTTACAAGAACCTCGTTTACCGTACAAGTTCAATATCACAGAAAGTGAAAAATGGATAAAGAACTTGTGGTACTTACGTACAATGCAGTATCACTCAGCAGTGAAATCTATGTCATCAGGCCCGTAGCAGCACAATGAGTGGATTCAGGTACGATGATTCTAACTGAAATAAGTCACACAGAAAAAGAAACATCATAAGATATCAGTAATACACGGAATGTAAACTTGGCTACACAGGAACTGAATTACAGAACAGAACAGGGTCTCAAATTTAGAAAACCAACTTATGCTTGTTTAAGGGGAAAGGTGAGTTGGGGTGCTGCATAAAACCAGAGATTGAAATGAGCACAGATAAAGTTCCTTAAGCCAAATATGGAATAGACAAGAGCTACTCCTTGCTCAACGAAATGGACTCAACACCGCATATTAAACGCCTAAGAATGTACCTGACTCTTAAGTATCTTAAAACCTATGGATTGCTATGTCTCCGAAAGAGAATCAAGCATGTGTACAGGGACATAAACGCAGCAGTGATAGGATTGGAGAGGTTCGGTGAGCTAATGAAGACCCTTTGAAGTCATATTGCATGGTACCCATTCCACGGGTTTCAACTACCCAGGTTTAAGGTATTCTTCCTTCAGCTAAAACATGCATGTGGAACCTAGAGTATGATCAACCATGTGATCGGGAGACGTGTTCAAATATGTCTCAGTTTTCGTACCCTGGTACTCGGGTGCAACATTCCAGACGCTTTACTAACACTCTCCCGACTTGGAGAGTCAGTCCCTTTAACCTCCTGTTTGGCCCAGTTTGCAATTTCTGCGGAAGATGAACAGGAATAGCGAGAACCAATGAGAGACTAGCTGGAGGTGTCTGGACGGGCAAATTTAACTCTCATTTCCCACCAGGAAGAGGAAATAACCAAAGGCTCAGCATGCCGTGCCGGAACCAGATTAGGGCCTGAAGCCATCCTGCGGTGTTGCGGCCAGCTCACAAGAAAGCGAGTTGAAGAAAGGAGCTCAGGGGCACTGTAATTCACAAACCTGCAGAGTTATAAATGACAACTATCGTCCAAAAATATACTGAAGTAAGGCTGCCAAGAGGACTTGAAAGCGGGGCAGAATTGCAGGAAACCGATTTCAGGAGGTAGACTGGAATTGCATTGAAAGCATAGGAAAAGAGGCAGAACGTCCACAATGATGCACTTGGCCAAAAAGGGCGTATGCGTTTTTTCCTGAATATATTCAGGAAAAAACGCATACGCCCTTTTTGGCCAACCAAGCAAGCTTGCAAAGGAAATCTGCACTACAATGAAGTCTCACTTCCCCCCGGTCAAAAGGGCCATCTGAAAAAAGTGTAAAATCCAGAAAGGCAGGACAGGCCATGGAGAACTGGGAGCCTTGTTATGCTGATGGGCGGGATGTAAATTGCCAACAGACACTCGGGAGAAGTGTATGGTGTTTCCTGAAACATCTAAAAAACAAAGCAACAGAGCCTAGGGCACTTCCACTTATGGTCCTATAGCTTAGGGAAATTAAAATCAAAAAGATACAGCCACCCCAATGTTTGGGACGCCTCTGTTTACAAGAACCTCGTTTACCGTACAAGTTCAATATCACAGAAAGTGAAAAATGGATAAAGAACTTGTGGTACTTACGTACAATGCAGTATCACTCAGCAGTGAAATCTATGTCATCAGGCCCGTAGCAGCACAATGAGTGGATTCAGGTACGATGATTCTAACTGAAATAAGTCACACAGAAAAAGAAACATCATAAGATATCAGTAATACACGGAATGTAAACTTGGCTACACAGGAACTGAATTACAGAACAGAACAGGGTCTCAAATTTAGAAAACCACCTTATGCTTGTTTAAGGGTAAAGGTGAGTTGGGGTGCTGCATAAAACCAGAGATTGAAATGAGCACAGATAAAGTTCCTTAAGCCAAATATGGAATAGACAAGAGCTACTCCTTGCTCAACGAAATGGACTCAACACTGCATATTAAACGCCTAAAAATGTACCTGACTCTTAAGTATCTTAAAACCTATGGATTGCTATGTCTCCGAAAGAGAATCAAGCATGTGTACAGGGACGTAAACGCAGCAGTGATAGGATTGGAGAGGTTCGGTGAGCAAATGAAGACCCTTTGAAGTCATATTGCATGGTACCCATTCCACGGGTTTCAACTACCCAGGTTTAAGGTATTCTTCCTTCAGCTAAAACATGCATGTGGAACCTAGAGTATGATCAACCATGTGATCGGGAGACGTGTTCAAATATGTCTCAGTTTTCGTACCCTGGTACTCGGGTGCAACATTCCAGACGCTTTACTAACACTCTCCCGACTTGGAGAGTCAGTCCCTTTAACCTCCTGTTTGGCCCAGTTTGCAATTTCTGCGGAAGATGAACAGGAATAGCGAGAACCAATGAGAGACTAGCTGGAGGTGTCTGGACGGGCAAATTTAACTCACATTTCCCACCAGGAAGAGGAAATAACCAAAGGCTCAGCGTGCCGTGCCGGAACCAGATTAGGGCCTGAAGCCATCCTGCGGTGTTGCGGCCAGCTCACAAGAAAACGAGTTGAAGAAAGGAGCTCAGGGGCACTGTAATTCACAAACCTGCAGAGTTATAAATGACAACTATCGTCCAAAAATATACTGAAGTAAGGCTGCCAAGAGGACTTGAAAGCGGGGCAGAATTGCAGGAAACCGATTTCAGGAGGTAGACTGGAATTGCATCGAAAGCATAGGAAAAGAGGCAGAACGTCCACAATGATGCACTTGGCCAAAAAGGGCGTATGCGTTTTTTCCTGAATATATTCAGGAAAAAACGCATACGCCCTTTTTGGCCAACCAAGCAAGCTTGCAAAGGAAATCTGCACTACAATGAAGTCTCACTTCCCCCCGGTCAAAAGGGCCATCTGAAAAAAGTGTAAAATCCAGAAAGGCAGGACAGGCCATGGAGAACTGGGAGCCTTGTTATGCTGATGGGCGGGATGTAAATTGCCAACAGACACTCGGGAGAAGTGTATGGTGTTTCCTGAAACATCTAAAAAACAAAGCAACAGAGCCTAGGGCACTTCCACTTATGGTCCTATAGCTTAGGGAAATTAAAATCAAAAAGATACAGCCACCCCAATGTTTGGGACGCCTCTGTTTACAAGAACCTCGTTTACCGTACAAGTTCAATATCACAGAAAGTGAAAAATGGATAAAGAACTTGTGGTACTTACGTACAATGCAGTATCACTCAGCAGTGAAATCTATGTCATCAGGCCCGTAGCAGCACAATGAGTGGATTCAGGTACGATGATTCTAACTGAAATAAGTCACACAGAAAAAGAAACATCATAAGATATCAGTAATACACGGAATGTAAACTTGGCTACACAGGAACTGAATTACAGAACAGAACAGGGTCTCAAATTTAGAAAACCAACTTATGCTTGTTTAAGGGGAAAGGTGAGTTGGGGTGCTGCATAAAACCAGAGATTGAAATGAGCACAGATAAAGTTCCTTAAGCCAAATATGGAATAGACAAGAGCTACTCCTTGCTCAACGAAATGGACTCAACACCGCATATTAAACGCCTAAGAATGTACCTGACTCTTAAGTATCTTAAAACCTATGGATTGCTATGTCTCCGAAAGAGAATCAAGCATGTGTACAGGGACATAAACGCAGCAGTGATAGGATAGGAGAGGTTCGGTGAGCTAATGAAGACCCTTTGAAGTCATATTGCATGGTACCCATTCCACGGGTTTCAACTACCCAGGTTTAAGGTATTCTTCCTTCAGCTAAAACATGCATGTGGAACCTAGAGTATGATCAACCATGTGATCGGGAGACGTGTTCAAATATGTCTCAGTTTTCGTACCCTGGTACTCGGGTGCAACATTCCAGACGCTTTACTAACACTCTCCCGACTTGGAGAGTCAGTCCCTTTAACCTCCTGTTTGGCCCAGTTTGCAATTTCTGCGGAAGATGAACAGGAATAGCGAGAACCAATGAGAGACTAGCTGGAGGTGTCTGGACGGGCAAATTTAACTCTCATTTCCCACCAGGAAGAGGAAATAACCAAAGGCTCAGCATGCCGTGCCGGAACCAGATTAGGGCCTGAAGCCATCCTGCGGTGTTGCGGCCAGCTCACAAGAAAGCGAGTTGAAGAAAGGAGCTCAGGGGCACTGTAATTCACAAACCTGCAGAGTTATAAATGACAACTATCGTCCAAAAATATACTGAAGTAAGGCTGCCAAGAGGACTTGAAAGCGGGGCAGAATTGCAGGAAACCGATTTCAGGAGGTAGACTGGAATTGCATTGAAAGCATAGGAAAAGAGGCAGAACGTCCACAATGATGCACTTGGCCAAAAAGGGCGTATGCGTTTTTTCCTGAATATATTCAGGAAAAAACGCATACGCCCTTTTTGGCCAACCAAGCAAGCTTGCAAAGGAAATCTGCACTACAATGAAGTCTCACTTCCCCCCGGTCAAAAGGGCCATCTGAAAAAAGTGTAAAATCCAGAAAGGCAGGACAGGCCATGGAGAACTGGGAGCCTTGTTATGCTGATGGGCGGGATGTAAATTGCCAACAGACACTCGGGAGAAGTGTATGGTGTTTCCTGAAACATCTAAAAAACAAAGCAACAGAGCCTAGGGCACTTCCACTTATGGTCCTATAGCTTAGGGAAATTAAAATCAAAAAGATACAGCCACCCCAATGTTTGGGACGCCTCTGTTTACAAGAACCTCGTTTACCGTACAAGTTCAATATCACAGAAAGTGAAAAATGGATAAAGAACTTGTGGTACTTACGTACAATGCAGTATCACTCAGCAGTGAAATCTATGTCATCAGGCCCGTAGCAGCACAATGAGTGGATTCAGGTACGATGATTCTAACTGAAATAAGTCACACAGAAAAAGAAACATCATAAGATATCAGTAATACACGGAATGTAAACTTGGCTACACAGGAACTGAATTACAGAACAGAACAGGGTCTCAAATTTAGAAAACCACCTTATGCTTGTTTAAGGGTAAAGGTGAGTTGGGGTGCTGCATAAAACCAGAGATTGAAATGAGCACAGATAAAGTTCCTTAAGCCAAATATGGAATAGACAAGAGCTACTCCTTGCTCAACGAAATGGACTCAACACTGCATATTAAACGCCTAAAAATGTACCTGACTCTTAAGTATCTTAAAACCTATGGATTGCTATGTCTCCGAAAGAGAATCAAGCATGTGTACAGGGACGTAAACGCAGCAGTGATAGGATTGGAGAGGTTCGGTGAGCAAATGAAGACCCTTTGAAGTCATATTGCATGGTACCCATTCCACGGGTTTCAACTACCCAGGTTTAAGGTATTCTTCCTTCAGCTAAAACATGCATGTGGAACCTAGAGTATGATCAACCATGTGATCGGGAGACGTGTTCAAATATGTCTCAGTTTTCGTACCCTGGTACTCGGGTGCAACATTCCAGACGCTTTACTAACACTCTCCCGACTTGGAGAGTCAGTCCCTTTAACCTCCTGTTTGGCCCAGTTTGCAATTTCTGCGGAAGATGAACAGGAATAGCGAGAACCAATGAGAGACTAGCTGGAGGTGTCTGGACGGGCAAATTTAACTCTCATTTCCCACCAGGAAGAGGAAATAACCAAAGGCTCAGCGTGCCGTGCCGGAACCAGATTAGGGCCTGAAGCCATCCTGCGGTGTTGCGGCCAGCTCACAAGAAAACGAGTTGAAGAAAGGAGCTCAGGGGCACTGTAATTCACAAACCTGCAGAGTTATAAATGACAACTATCGTCCAAAAATATACTGAAGTAAGGCTGCCAAGAGGACTTGAAAGCGGGGCAGAATTGCAGGAAACCGATTTCAGGAGGTAGACTGGAATTGCATTGAAAGCATAGGAAAAGAGGCAGAACGTCCACAATGATGCACTTGGCCAAAAAGGGCGTATGCGTTTTTTCCTGAATATATTCAGGAAAAAACGCATACGCCCTTTTTGGCCAACCAAGCAAGCTTGCAAAGGAAATCTGCACTACAATGAAGTCTCACTTCCCCCCGGTCAAAAGGGCCATCTGAAAAAAGTGTAAAATCCAGAAAGGCAGGACAGGCCATGGAGAACTGGGAGCCTTGTTATGCTGATGGGCGGTATGTAAATTGCCAACAGACACTCGGGAGAAGTGTATGGTGTTTCCTGAAACATCTAAAAAACAAAGCAACAGAGCCTAGGGCACTTCCACTTATGGTCCTATAGCTTAGGGAAATTAAAATCAAAAAGATACAGCCACCCCAATGTTTGGGACGCCTCTGTTTACAAGAACCTCGTTTACCGTACAAGTTCAATATCACAGAAAGTGAAAAATGGATAAAGAACTTGTGGTACTTACGTACAATGCAGTATCACTCAGCAGTGAAATCTATGTCATCAGGCCCGTAGCAGCACAATGAGTGGATTCAGGTACGATGATTCTAACTGAAATAAGTCACACAGAAAAAGAAACATCATAAGATATCAGTAATACACGGAATGTAAACTTGGCTACACAGGAACTGAATTACAGAACAGAACAGGGTCTCAAATTTAGAAAACCAACTTATGCTTGTTTAAGGGGAAAGGTGAGTTGGGGTGCTGCATAAAACCAGAGATTGAAATGAGCACAGATAAAGTTCCTTAAGCCAAATATGGAATAGACAAGAGCTACTCCTTGCTCAACGAAATGGACTCAACACCGCATATTAAACGCCTAAGAGTGTACCTGACTCTTAAGTATCTTAAAACCTATGGATTGCTATGTCTCCGAAAGAGAATCAAGCATGTGTACAGGGACATAAACGCAGCAGTGATAGGATTGGAGAGGTTCGGTGAGCAAATGAAGACCCTTTGAAGTCATATTGCATGGTACCCATTCCACGGGTTTCAACTACCCAGGTTTAAGGTATTCTTCCTTCAGCTAAAACATGCATGTGGAACCTAGAGTATGATCAACCATGTGATCGGGAGACGTGTTCAAATATGTCTCAGTTTTCGTACCCTGGTACTCGGGTGCAACATTCCAGACGCTTTACTAACACTCTCCCGACTTGGAGAGTCAGTCCCTTTAACCTCCTGTTTGGCCCAGTTTGCAATTTCTGCGGAAGATGAACAGGAATAGCGAGAACCAATGAGAGACTAGCTGGAGGTGTCTGGACGGGCAAATTTAACTCTCATTTCCCACCAGGAAGAGGAAATAACCAAAGGCTCAGCGTGCCGTGCCGGAACCAGATTAGGGCCTGAAGCCATCCTGCGGTGTTGCGGCCAGCTCACAAGAAAGCGAGTTGAAGAAAGGAGCTCAGGGGCACTGTAATTCACAAACCTGCAGAGTTATAAATGACAACTATCGTCCAAAAATATACTGAAGTAAGGCTGCCAAGAGGACTTGAAAGCGGGGCAGAATTGCAGGAAACCGATTTCAGGAGGTAGACTGGAATTGCATTGAAAGCATAGGAAAAGAGGCAGAACGTCCACAATGATGCACTTGGCCAAAAAGGGCGTATGCGTTTTTTCCTGAATATATTCAGGAAAAAACGCATACGCCCTTTTTGGCCAACCAAGCAAGCTTGCAAAGGAAATCTGCACTACAATGAAGTCTCACTTCCCCCCGGTCAAAAGGGCCATCTGAAAAAAGTGTAAAATCCAGAAAGGCAGGACAGGCCATGGAGAACTGGGAGCCTTGTTATGCTGATGGGCGGGATGTAAATTGCCAACAGACACTCGGGAGAAGTGTATGGTGTTTCCTGAAACATCTAAAAAACAAAGCAACAGAGCCTAGGGCACTTCCACTTATGGTCCTATAGCTTAGGGAAATTAAAATCAAAAAGATACAGCCACCCCAATGTTTGGGACGCCTCTGTTTACAAGAACCTCGTTTACCGTACAAGTTCAATATCACAGAAAGTGAAAAATGGATAAAGAACTTGTGGTACTTACGTACAATGCAGTATCACTCAGCAGTGAAATCTATGTCATCAGGCCCGTAGCAGCACAATGAGTGGATTCAGGTACGATGATTCTAACTGAAATAAGTCACACAGAAAAAGAAACATCATAAGATATCAGTAATACACGGAATGTAAACTTGGCTACACAGGAACTGAATTACAGAACAGAACAGGGTCTCAAATTTAGAAAACCAACTTATGCTTGTTTAAGGGGAAAGGTGAGTTGGGGTGCTGCATAAAACCAGAGATTGAAATGAGCACAGATAAAGTTCCTTAAGCCAAATATGGAATAGACAAGAGCTACTCCTTGCTCAACGAAATGGACTCAACACCGCATATTAAACGCCTAAGAATGTACCTGACTCTTAAGTATCTTAAAACCTATGGATTGCTATGTCTCCGAAAGAGAATCAAGCATGTGTACAGGGACATAAACGCAGCAGTGATAGGATTGGAGAGGTTCGGTGAGCTAATGAAGACCCTTTGAAGTCATATTGCATGGTACCCATTCCACGGGTTTCAACTACCCAGGTTTAAAGTATTCTTCCTTCAGCTAAAACATGCATGTGGAACCTAGAGTATGATCAACCATGTGATCGGGAGACGTGTTCAAATATGTCTCAGTTTTCGTACCCTGGTACTCGGGTGCAACATTCCAGACGCTTTACTAACACTCTCCCGACTTGGAGAGTCAGTCCCTTTAACCTCCTGTTTGGCCCAGTTTGCAATTTCTGCGGAAGATGAACAGGAATAGCGAGAACCAATGAGAGACTAGCTGGAGGTGTCTGGACGGGCAAATTTAACTCTCATTTCCCACCAGGAAGAGGAAATAACCAAAGGCTCAGCATGCCGTGCCAGAACCAGATTAGGGCCTGAAGCCATCCTGCGGTGTTGCGGCCAGCTCACAAGAAAGCGAGTTGAAGAAAGGAGCTCAGGGGCACTGTAATTCACAAACCTGCAGAGTTATAAATGACAACTATCGTCCAAAAATATACTGAAGTAAGGCTGCCAAGAGGACTTGAAAGCGGGGCAGAATTGCAGGAAACCGATTTCAGATGGTAGACTGGAATTGCATTGAAAGCATAGGAAAAGAGGCAGAACGTCCACAATGATGCACTTGGCCAAAAAGGGCGTATGCGTTTTTTCCTGAATATATTCAGGAAAAAACGCATACGCCCTTTTTGGCCAACCAAGCAAGCTTGCAAAGGAAATCTGCACTACAATGAAGTCTCACTTCCCCCCGGTCAAAAGGGCCATCTGAAAAAAGTGTAAAATCCAGAAAGGCAAGACAGGCCATGGAGAACTGGGAGCCTTGTTATGCTGATGGGCGGGATGTAAATTGCCAACAGACACTCGGGAGAAGTGTATGGTGTTTCCTGAAACATCTAAAAAACAAAGCAACAGAGCCTAGGGCACTTCCACTTATGGTCCTATAGCTTAGGGAAATTAAAATCAAAAAGATACAGCCACCCCAATGTTTGGGACGCCTCTGTTTACAAGAACCTCGTTTACCGTACAAGTTCAATATCACAGAAAGTGAAAAATGGATAAAGAACTTGTGGTACTTACGTACAATGCAGTATCACTCAGCAGTGAAATCTATGTCATCAGGCCCGTAGCAGCACAATGAGTGGATTCAGGTACGATGATTCTAACTGAAATAAGTCACACAGAAAAAGAAACATCATAAGATATCAGTAATACACGGAATGTAAACTTGGCTACACAGGAACTGAATTACAGAACAGAACAGGGTCTCAAATTTAGAAAACCACCTTATGCTTGTTTAAGGGTAAAGGTGAGTTGGGGTGCTGCATAAAACCAGAGATTGAAATGAGCACAGATAAAGTTCCTTAAGCCAAATATGGAATAGACAAGAGCTACTCCTTGCTCAACGAAATGGACTCAACACTGCATATTAAACGCCTAAAAATGTACCTGACTCTTAAGTATCTTAAAACCTATGGATTGCTATGTCTCCGAAAGAGAATCAAGCATGTGTACAGGGACGTAAACGCAGCAGTGATAGGATTGGAGAGGTTCGGTGAGCAAATGAAGACCCTTTGAAGTCATATTGCATGGTACCCATTCCACGGGTTTCAACTACCCAGGTTTAAGGTATTCTTCCTTCAGCTAAAACATGCATGTGGAACCTAGAGTATGATCAACCATGTGATCGGGAGACGTGTTCAAATATGTCTCAGTTTTCGTACCCTGGTACTCGGGTGCAACATTCCAGACGCTTTACTAACACTCTCCCGACTTGGAGAGTCAGTCCCTTTAACCTCCTGTTTGGCCCAGTTTGCAATTTCTGCGGAAGATGAACAGGAATAGCGAGAACCAATGAGAGACTAGCTGGAGGTGTCTGGACGGGCAAATTTAACTCTCATTTCCCACCAGGAAGAGGAAATAACCAAAGGCTCAGCGTGCCGTGCCGGAACCAGATTAGGGCCTGAAGCCATCCTGCGGTGTTGCGGCCAGCTCACAAGAAAACGAGTTGAAGAAAGGAGCTCAGGGGCACTGTAATTCACAAACCTGCAGAGTTATAAATGACAACTATCGTCCAAAAATATACTGAAGTAAGGCTGCCAAGAGGACTTGAAAGCGGGGCAGAATTGCAGGAAACCGATTTCAGGAGGTAGACTGGAATTGCATCGAAAGCATAGGAAAAGAGGCAGAACGTCCACAATGATGCACTTGGCCAAAAAGGGCGTATGCGTTTTTTCCTGAATATATTCAGGAAAAAACGCATACGCCCTTTTTGGCCAACCAAGCAAGCTTGCAAAGGAAATCTGCACTACAATGAAGTCTCACTTCCCCCCGGTCAAAAGGGCCATCTGAAAAAAGTGTAAAATCCAGAAAGGCAGGACAGGCCATGGAGAACTGGGAGCCTTGTTATGCTGATGGGCGGTATGTAAATTGCCAACAGACACTCGGGAGAAGTGTATGGTGTTTCCTGAAACATCTAAAAAACAAAGCAACAGAGCCTAGGGCACTTCCACTTATGGTCCTATAGCTTAGGGAAATTAAAATCAAAAAGATACAGCCACCCCAATGTTTGGGACGCCTCTGTTTACAAGAACCTCGTTTACCGTACAAGTTCAATATCACAGAAAGTGAAAAATGGATAAAGAACTTGTGGTACTTACGTACAATGCAGTATCACTCAGCAGTGAAATCTATGTCATCAGGCCCGTAGCAGCACAATGAGTGGATTCAGGTACGATGATTCTAACTGAAATAAGTCACACAGAAAAAGAAACATCATAAGATATCAGTAATACACGGAATGTAAACTTGGCTACACAGGAACTGAATTACAGAACAGAACAGGGTCTCAAATTTAGAAAACCAACTTATGCTTGTTTAAGGGGAAAGGTGAGTTGGGGTGCTGCATAAAACCAGAGATTGAAATGAGCACAGATAAAGTTCCTTAAGCCAAATATGGAATAGACAAGAGCTACTCCTTGCTCAACGAAATGGACTCAACACCGCATATTAAACGCCTAAGAGTGTACCTGACTCTTAAGTATCTTAAAACCTATGGATTGCTATGTCTCCGAAAGAGAATCAAGCATGTGTACAGGGACGTAAACGCAGCAGTGATAGGATTGGAGAGGTTCGGTGAGCAAATGAAGACCCTTTGAAGTCATATTGCATGGTACCCATTCCACGGGTTTCAACTACCCAGGTTTAAGGTATTCTTCCTTCAGCTAAAACATGCATGTGGAACCTAGAGTATGATCAACCATGTGATCGGGAGACGTGTTCAAATATGTCTCAGTTTTCGTACCCTGGTACTCGGGTGCAACATTCCAGACGCTTTACTAACACTCTCCCGACTTGGAGAGTCAGTCCCTTTAACCTCCTGTTTGGCCCAGTTTGCAATTTCTGCGGAAGATGAACAGGAATAGCGAGAACCAATGAGAGACTAGCTGGAGGTGTCTGGACGGGCAAATTTAACTCTCATTTCCCACCAGGAAGAGGAAATAACCAAAGGCTCAGCGTGCCGTGCCGGAACCAGATTAGGGCCTGAAGCCATCCTGCGGTGTTGCGGCCAGCTCACAAGAAAGCGAGTTGAAGAAAGGAGCTCAGGGGCACTGTAATTCACAAACCTGCAGAGTTATAAATGACAACTATCGTCCAAAAATATACTGAAGTAAGGCTGCCAAGAGGACTTGAAAGCGGGGCAGAATTGCAGGAAACCGATTTCAGGAGGTAGACTGGAATTGCATTGAAAGCATAGGAAAAGAGGCAGAACGTCCACAATGATGCACTTGGCCAAAAAGGGCGTATGCGTTTTTTCCTGAATATATTCAGGAAAAAACGCATACGCCCTTTTTGGCCAACCAAGCAAGCTTGCAAAGGAAATCTGCACTACAATGAAGTCTCACTTCCCCCCGGTCAAAAGGGCCATCTGAAAAAAGTGTAAAATCCAGAAAGGCAGGACAGGCCATGGAGAACTGGGAGCCTTGTTATGCTGATGGGCGGGATGTAAATTGCCAACAGACACTCGGGAGAAGTGTATGGTGTTTCCTGAAACATCTAAAAAACAAAGCAACAGAGCCTAGGGCACTTCCACTTATGGTCCTATAGCTTAGGGAAATTAAAATCAAAAAGATACAGCCACCCCAATGTTTGGGACGCCTCTGTTTACAAGAACCTCGTTTACCGTACAAGTTCAATATCACAGAAAGTGAAAAATGGATAAAGAACTTGTGGTACTTACGTACAATGCAGTATCACTCAGCAGTGAAATCTATGTCATCAGGCCCGTAGCAGCACAATGAGTGGATTCAGGTACGATGATTCTAACTGAAATAAGTCACACAGAAAAAGAAACATCATAAGATATCAGTAATACACGGAATGTAAACTTGGCTACACAGGAACTGAATTACAGAACAGAACAGGGTCTCAAATTTAGAAAACCAACTTATGCTTGTTTAAGGGGAAAGGTGAGTTGGGGTGCTGCATAAAACCAGGGATTGAAATGAGCACAGATAAAGTTCCTTAAGCCAAATATGGAATAGACAAGAGCTACTCCTTGCTCAACGAAATGGACTCAACACCGCATATTAAACGCCTAAGAATGTACCTGACTCTTAAGTATCTTAAAACCTATGGATTGCTATGTCTCCGAAAGAGAATCAAGCATGTGTACAGGGACGTAAACGCAGCAGTGATAGGATTGGAGAGGTTCGGTGAGCAAATGAAGACCCTTTGAAGTCATATTGCATGGTACCCATTCCACGGGTTTCAACTACCCAGGTTTAAGGTATTCTTCCTTCAGCTAAAACATGCATGTGGAACCTAGAGTATGATCAACCATGTGATCGGGAGACGTGTTCAAATATGTCTCAGTTTTCGTACCCTGGTACTCGGGTGCAACATTCCAGACGCTTTACTAACACTCTCCCGACTTGGAGAGTCAGTCCCTTTAACCTCCTGTTTGGCCCAGTTTGCAATTTCTGCGGAAGATGAACAGGAATAGCGAGAACCAATGAGAGACTAGCTGGAGGTGTCTGGACGGGCAAATTTAACTCTCATTTCCCACCAGGAAGAGGAAATAACCAAAGGCTCAGCGTGCCGTGCCGGAACCAGATTAGGGCCTGAAGCCATCCTGCGGTGTTGCGGCCAGCTCACAAGAAAACGAGTTGAAGAAAGGAGCTCAGGGGCACTGTAATTCACAAACCTGCAGAGTTATAAATGACAACTATCGTCCAAAAATATACTGAAGTAAGGCTGCCAAGAGGACTTGAAAGCGGGGCAGAATTGCAGGAAACCGATTTCAGGAGGTAGACTGGAATTGCATCGAAAGCATAGGAAAAGAGGCAGAACGTCCACAATGATGCACTTGGCCAAAAAGGGCGTATGCGTTTTTTCCTGAATATAGTCAGGAAAAAACGCATACGCCCTTTTTGGCCAACCAAGCAAGCTTGCAAAGGAAATCTGCACTACAATGAAGTCTCACTTCCCCCCGGTCAAAAGGGCCATCTGAAAAAAGTGTAAAATCCAGAAAGGCAGGACAGGCCATGGAGAACTGGGAGCCTTGTTATGCTGATGGGCGGGATGTAAATTGCCAACAGACACTCGGGAGAAGTGTATGGTGTTTCCTGAAACATCTAAAAAACAAAGCAACAGAGCCTAGGGCACTTCCACTTATGGTCCTATAGCTTAGGGAAATTAAAATCAAAAAGATACAGCCACCCCAATGTTTGGGACGCCTCTGTTTACAAGAACCTCGTTTACCGTACAAGTTCAATATCACAGAAAGTGAAAAATGGATAAAGAACTTGTGGTACTTACGTACAATGCAGTATCACTCAGCAGTGAAATCTATGTCATCAGGCCCGTAGCAGCACAATGAGTGGATTCAGGTACGATGATTCTAACTGAAATAAGTCACACAGAAAAAGAAACATCATAAGATATCAGTAATACACGGAATGTAAACTTGGCTACACAGGAACTGAATTACAGAACAGAACAGGGTCTCAAATTTAGAAAACCAACTTATGCTTGTTTAAGGGGAAAGGTGAGTTGGGGTGCTGCATAAAACCAGAGATTGAAATGAGCACAGATAAAGTTCCTTAAGCCAAATATGGAATAGACAAGAGCTACTCCTTGCTCAACGAAATGGACTCAACACCGCATATTAAACGCCTAAGAGTGTACCTGACTCTTAAGTATCTTAAAACCTATGGATTGCTATGTCTCCGAAAGAGAATCAAGCATGTGTACAGGGACGTAAACGCAGCAGTGATAGGATTGGAGAGGTTCGGTGAGCAAATGAAGACCCTTTGAAGTCATATTGCATGGTACCCATTCCACGGGTTTCAACTACCCAGGTTTAAGGTATTCTTCCTTCAGCTAAAACATGCATGTGGAACCTAGAGTATGATCAACCATGTGATCGGGAGACGTGTTCAAATATGTCTCAGTTTTCGTACCCTGGTACTCGGGTGCAACATTCCAGACGCTTTACTAACACTCTCCCGACTTGGAGAGTCAGTCCCTTTAACCTCCTGTTTGGCCCAGTTTGCAATTTCTGCGGAAGATGAACAGGAATAGCGAGAACCAATGAGAGACTAGCTGGAGGTGTCTGGACGGGCAAATTTAACTCTCATTTCCCACCAGGAAGAGGAAATAACCAAAGGCTCAGCGTGCCGTGCCGGAACCAGATTAGGGCCTGAAGCCATCTTGCGGTGTTGCGGCCAGCTCACAAGAAAATGAGTTGAAGAGAGGAGCTCAGGGGCACTGTAATTCACAAACCTGCAGAGTTATAAATGACAACTATCGTCCAAAAATATACTGAAGTAAGGCTGCCAAGAGGACTTGAAAGCGGGGCAGAATTGCAGGAAACCGATTTCAGGAGGTAGACTGGAATTGCATCGAAAGCATAGGAAAAGAGGCAGAACGTCCACAATGATGCACTTGGCCAAAAAGGGCGTATGCGTTTTTTCCTGAATATATTCAGGAAAAAACGCATACGCCCTTTTTGGCCAACCAAGCAAGCTTGCAAAGGAAATCTGCACTACAATGAAGTCTCACTTCCCCCCGGTCAAAAGGGCCATCTGAAAAAAGTGTAAAATCCAGAAAGGCAGGACAGGCCATGGAGAACTGGGAGCCTTGTTATGCTGATGGGCGGGATGTAAATTGCCAACAGACACTCGGGAGAAGTGTATGGTGTTTCCTGAAACATCTAAAAAACAAAGCAACAGAGCCTAGGGCACTTCCACTTATGGTCCTATAGCTTAGGGAAATTAAAATCAAAAAGATACAGCCACCCCAATGTTTGGGACGCCTCTGTTTACAAGAACCTCGTTTACCGTACAAGTTCAATATCACAGAAAGTGAAAAATGGATAAAGAACTTGTGGTACTTACGTACAATGCAGTATCACTCAGCAGTGAAATCTATGTCATCAGGCCCGTAGCAGCACAATGAGTGGATTCAGGTACGATGATTCTAACTGAAATAAGTCACACAGAAAAAGAAACATCATAAGATATCAGTAATACACGGAATGTAAACTTGGCTACACAGGAACTGAATTACAGAACAGAACAGGGTCTCAAATTTAGAAAACCAACTTATGCTTGTTTAAGGGGAAAGGTGAGTTGGGGTGCTGCATAAAACCAGGGATTGAAATGAGCACAGATAAAGTTCCTTAAGCCAAATATGGAATAGACAAGAGCTACTCCTTGCTCAACGAAATGGACTCAACACCGCATATTAAACGCCTAAGAATGTACCTGACTCTTAAGTATCTTAAAACCTATGGATTGCTATGTCTCCGAAAGAGAATCAAGCATGTGTACAGGGACGTAAACGCAGCAGTGATAGGATTGGAGAGGTTCGGTGAGCAAATGAAGACCCTTTGAAGTCATATTGCATGGTACCCATTCCACGGGTTTCAACTACCCAGGTTTAAGGTATTCTTCCTTCAGCTAAAACATGCATGTGGAACCTAGAGTATGATCAACCATGTGATCGGGAGACGTGTTCAAATATGTCTCAGTTTTCGTACCCTGGTACTCGGGTGCAACATTCCAGACGCTTTACTAACACTCTCCCGACTTGGAGAGTCAGTCCCTTTAACCTCCTGTTTGGCCCAGTTTGCAATTTCTGCGGAAGATGAACAGGAATAGCGAGAACCAATGAGAGACTAGCTGGAGGTGTCTGGACGGGCAAATTTAACTCTCATTTCCCACCAGGAAGAGGAAATAACCAAAGGCTCAGCGTGCCGTGCCGGAACCAGATTAGGGCCTGAAGCCATCCTGCGGTGTTGCGGCCAGCTCACAAGAAAACGAGTTGAAGAAAGGAGCTCAGGGGCACTGTAATTCACAAACCTGCAGAGTTATAAATGACAACTATCGTCCAAAAATATACTGAAGTAAGGCTGCCAAGAGGACTTGAAAGCGGGGCAGAATTGCAGGAAACCGATTTCAGGAGGTAAACTGGAATTGCATCGAAAGCATAGGAAAAGAGGCAGAACGTCCACAATGATGCACTTGGCCAAAAAGGGCATATGCGTTTTTTCCTGAATATATTCAGGAAAAAACGCATACGCCCTTTTTGGCCAACCAAGCAAGCTTGCAAAGGAAATCTGCACTACAATGAAGTCTCACTTCCCCCCGGTCAAAAGGGCCATCTGAAAAAAGTGTAAAATCCAGAAAGGCAGGACAGGCCATGGAGAACTGGGAGCCTTGTTATGCTGATGGGCGGGATGTAAATTGCCAACAGACACTCGGGAGAAGTGTATGGTGTTTCCTGAAACGTCTAAAAAACAAAGCAACAGAGCCTAGGGCACTTCCACTTATGGTCCTATAGCTTAGGGAAATTAAAATCAAAAAGATACAGCCACCCCAATGTTTGGGACGCCTCTGTTTACAAGAACCTCGTTTACCGTACAAGTTCAATATCACAGAAAGTGAAAAATGGATAAAGAACTTGTGGTACTTACGTACAATGCAGTATCACTCAGCAGTGAAATCTATGTCATCAGGCCCGTAGCAGCACAATGAGTGGATTCAGGTACGATGATTCTAACTGAAATAAGTCACACAGAAAAAGAAACATCATAAGATATCAGTAATACACGGAATGTAAACTTGGCTACACAGGAACTGAATTACAGAACAGAACAGGGTCTCAAATTTAGAAAACCAACTTATGCTTGTTTAAGGGGAAAGGTGAGTTGGGGTGCTGCATAAAACCAGAGATTGAAATGAGCACAGATAAAGTTCCTTAAGCCAAATATGGAATAGACAAGAGCTACTCCTTGCTCAACGAAATGGACTCAACACCGCATATTAAACGCCTAAGAATGTACCTGACTCTTAAGTATCTTAAAACCTATGGATTGCTATGTCTCCGAAAGAGAATCAAGCATGTGTACAGGGACGTAAACGCAGCAGTGATAGGATTGGAGAGGTTCGGTGAGCAAATGAAGACCCTTTGAAGTCATATTGCATGGTACCCATTCCACGGGTTTCAACTACCCAGGTTTAAGGTATTCTTCCTTCAGCTAAAACATGCATGTGGAACCTAGAGTATGATCAACCATGTGATCGGGAGACGTGTTCAAATATGTCTCAGTTTTCGTACCCTGGTACTCGGGTGCAACATTCCAGACGCTTTACTAACACTCTCCCGACTTGGAGAGTCAGTCCCTTTAACCTCCTGTTTGGCCCAGTTTGCAATTTCTGCGGAAGATGAACAGGAATAGCGAGAACCAATGAGAGACTAGCTGGAGGTGTCTGGACGGGCAAATTTAACTCTCATTTCCCACCAGGAAGAGGAAATAACCAAAGGCTCAGCGTGCCGTGCCGGAACCAGATTAGGGCCTGAAGCCATCCTGCGGTGTTGCGGCCAGCTCACAAGAAAAGGAGTTGAAGAAAGGAGCTCAGGGGCACTGTAATTCACAAACCTGCAGAGTTATAAATGACAACTATCGTCCAAAAATATACTGAAGTAAGGCTGCCAAGAGGACTTGAAAGCGGGGCAGAATTGCAGGAAACCGATTTCAGGAGGTAGACTGGAATTGCATCGAAAGCATAGGAAAAGAGGCAGAACGTCCACAATGATGCACTTGGCCAAAAAGGGCGTATGCGTTTTTTCCTGAATATATTCAGGAAAAAACGCATACGCCCTTTTTGGCCAACCAAGCAAGCTTGCAAAGGAAATCTGCACTACAATGAAGTCTCACTTCCCCCCGGTCAAAAGGGCCATCTGAAAAAAGTGTAAAATCCAGAAAGGCAGGACAGGCCATGGAGAACTGGGAGCCTTGTTATGCTGATGGGCGGGATGTAAATTGCCAACAGACACTCGGGAGAAGTGTATGGTGTTTCCTGAAACATCTAAAAAACAAAGCAACAGAGCCTAGGGCACTTCCACTTATGGTCCTATAGCTTAGGGAAATTAAAATCAAAAAGATACAGCCACCCCAATGTTTGGGACGCCTCTGTTTACAAGAACCTCGTTTACCGTACAAGTTCAATATCACAGAAAGTGAAAAATGGATAAAGAACTTGTGGTACTTACGTACAATGCAGTATCACTCAGCAGTGAAATCTATGTCATCAGGCCCGTAGCAGCACAATGAGTGGATTCAGGTACGATGATTCTAACTGAAATAAGTCACACAGAAAAAGAAACATCATAAGATATCAGTAATACACGGAATGTAAACTTGGCTACACAGGAACTGAATTACAGAACAGAACAGGGTCTCAAATTTAGAAAACCAACTTATGCTTGTTTAAGGGGAAAGGTGAGTTGGGGTGCTGCATAAAACCAGAGATTGAAATGAGCACAGATAAAGTTCCTTAAGCCAAATATGGAATAGACAAGAGCTACTCCTTGCTCAACGAAATGGACTCAACACCGCATATTAAACGCCTAAGAGTGTACCTGACTCTTAAGTATCTTAAAACCTATGGATTGCTATGTCTCCGAAAGAGAATCAAGCATGTGTACAGGGACATAAACGCAGCAGTGATAGGATTGGAGAGGTTCGGTGAGCAAATGAAGACCCTTTGAAGTCATATTGCATGGTACCCATTCCACGGGTTTCAACTACCCAGGTTTAAGGTATTCTTCCTTCAGCTAAAACATGCATGTGGAACCTAGAGTATGATCAACCATGTGATCGGGAGACGTGTTCAAATATATCTCAGTTTTCGTACCCTGGTACTCGGGTGCAACATTCCAGACGCTTTACTAACACTCTCCCGACTTGGAGAGTCAGTCCCTTTAACCTCCTGTTTGGCCCAGTTTGCAATTTCTGCGGAAGATGAACAGGAATAGCGAGAACCAATGAGAGACTAGCTGGAGGTGTCTGGACGGGCAAATTTAACTCTCATTTCCCACCAGGAAGAGGAAATAACCAAAGGCTCAGCGTGCCGTGCCGGAACCAGATTAGGGCCTGAAGCCATCCTGCGGTGTTGCGGCCAGCTCACAAGAAAGCGAGTTGAAGAAAGGAGCTCAGGGGCACTGTAATTCACAAACCTGCAGAGTTATAAATGACAACTATCGTCCAAAAATATACTGAAGTAAGGCTGCCAAGAGGACTTGAAAGCGGGGCAGAATTGCAGGAAACCGATTTCAGGAGGTAGACTGGAATTGCATTGAAAGCATAGGAAAAGAGGCAGAACGTCCACAATGATGCACTTGGCCAAAAAGGGCGTATGCGTTTTTTCCTGAATATATTCAGGAAAAAACGCATACGCCCTTTTTGGCCAACCAAGCAAGCTTGCAAAGGAAATCTGCACTACAATGAAGTCTCACTTCCCCCCGGTCAAAAGGGCCATCTGAAAAAAGTGTAAAATCCAGAAAGGCAGGACAGGCCATGGAGAACTGGGAGCCTTGTTATGCTGATGGGCGGGATGTAAATTGCCAACAGACACTTGGGAGAAGTGTATGGTGTTTCCTGAAACATCTAAAAAACAAAGCAACAGAGCCTAGGGCACTTCCACTTATGGTCCTATAGCTTAGGGAAATTAAAATCAAAAAGATACAGCCACCCCAATGTTTGGGACGCCTCTGTTTACAAGAACCTCGTTTACCGTACAAGTTCAATATCACAGAAAGTGAAAAATGGATAAAGAACTTGTGGTACTTACGTACAATGCAGTATCACTCAGCAGTGAAATCTATGTCATCAGGCCCGTAGCAGCACAATGAGTGGATTCAGGTACGATGATTCTAACTGAAATAAGTCACACAGAAAAAGAAACATCATAAGATATCATTAATACACGGAATGTAAACTTGGCTACACAGGAACTGAATTACAGAACAGAACAGGGTCTCAAATTTAGAAAACCAACTTATGCTTGTTTAAGGGGAAAGGTGAGTTGGGGTGCTGCATAAAACCAGAGATTGAAATGAGCACAGATAAAGTTCCTTAAGCCAAATATGGAATAGACAAGAGCTACTCCTTGCTCAACAAAATGGACTCAACACCGCATATTAAACGCCTAAGAATGTACCTGAATAGTAAGTATCTTAAAACTTATGGATTGCTATGTCTCCGAAAGAGAATCAAGCATGTGTACAGGGACATAAACGCAGCAGTGATAGGATGGAGAGGTTCGGTGAGCAAATGAAGACCCTTTGAAGTCATATTGCATGGTACCCATTCCACGGGTTTCAACTACCCAGGTTTAAGGTATTCTTCCTTCAGCTAAAACATGCATGTGGAACCTAGAGTATGATCAACCATGTGATCGGGAGACGTGTTCAAATATGTCTCAGTTTTCGTACCCTGGTACTCGGGTGCAACATTCCAGACGCTTTACTAACACTCTCCCGACTTGGAGAGTCAGTCCCTTTAACCTCCTGTTTGGCCCAGTTTGCAATTTCTGCGGAAGATGAACAGGAATAGCGAGAACCAATGAGAGACTAGCTGGAGGTGTCTGGACGGGCAAATTTAACTCTCATTTCCCACCAGGAAGAGGAAATAACCAAAGGCTCAGCGTGCCGTGCCGGAACCAGATTAGGGCCTGAAGCCATCCTGCGGTGTTGCGGCCAGCTCACAAGAAAACGAGTTGAAGAAAGGAGCTCAGGGGCACTGTAATTCACAAACCTGCAGAGTTATAAATGACAACTATCGTCCAAAAATATACTGAAGTAAGGCTGCCAAGAGGACTTGAAAGCGGGGCAGAATTGCAGGAAACCGATTTCAGGAGGTAGACTGGAATTGCATTGAAAGCATAGGAAAAGAGGCAGAACGTCCACAATGATGCACTTGGCCAAAAAGGGCGTATGCGTTTTTTCCTGAATATATTCAGGAAAAAACGCATACGCCCTTTTTGGCCAACCAAGCAAGCTTGCAAAGGAAATCTGCACTACAATGAAGTCTCACTTCCCCCCGGTCAAAAGGGCCATCTGAAAAAAGTGTAAAATCCAGAAAGGCAGGACAGGCCATGGAGAACTGGGAGCCTTGTTATGCTGATGGGCGGGATGTAAATTGCCAACAGACACTCGGGAGAAGTGTATGGTGTTTCCTGAAACATCTAAAAAACAAAGCAACAGAGCCTAGGGCACTTCCACTTATGGTCCTATAGCTTAGGGAAATTAAAATCAAAAAGATACAGCCACCCCAATGTTTGGGACGCCTCTGTTTACAAGAACCTCGTTTACCGTACAAGTTCAATATCACAGAAAGTGAAAAATGGATAAAGAACTTGTGGTACTTACGTACAATGCAGTATCACTCAGCAGTGAAATCTATGTCATCAGGCCCGTAGCAGCACAATGAGTGGATTCAGGTACGATGATTCTAACTGAAATAAGTCACACAGAAAAAGAAACATCATAAGATATCAGTAATACACGGAATGTAAACTTGGCTACACAGGAACTGAATTACAGAACAGAACAGGGTCTCAAATTTAGAAAACCAACTTATGCTTGTTTAAGGGTAAAGGTGAGTTGGGGTGCTGCATAAAACCAGAGATTGAAATGAGCACAGATAAAGTTCCTTAAGCCAAATATGGAATAGACAAGAGCTACTCCTTGCTCAACGAAATGGACTCAACACCGCATATTAAACGCCTAAGAGTGTACCTGACTCTTAAGTATCTTAAAACCTATGGATTGCTATGTCTCCGAAAGAGAATCAAGCATGTGTACAGGGACGTAAACGCAGCAGTGATAGGATTGGAGAGGTTCGGTGAGCAAATGAAGACCCTTTGAAGTCATATTGCATGGTACCCATTCCACGGGTTTCAACTACCCAGGTTTAAGGTATTCTTCCTTCAGCTAAAACATGCATGTGGAACCTAGAGTATGATCAACCATGTGATCGGGAGACGTGTTCAAATATGTCTCAGTTTTCGTACCCTGGTACTCGGGTGCAACATTCCAGACGCTTTACTAACACTCTCCCGACTTGGAGAGTCAGTCCCTTTAACCTCCTGTTTGGCCCAGTTTGCAATTTCTGCGGAAGATGAACAGGAATAGCGAGAACCAATGAGAGACTAGCTGGAGGTGTCTGGACGGGCAAATTTAACTCTCATTTCCCACCAGGAAGAGGAAATAACCAAAGGCTCAGCGTGCCGTGCCGGAACCAGATTAGGGCCTGAAGCCATCCTGCGGTGTTGCGGCCAGCTCACAAGAAAGCGAGTTGAAGAAAGGAGCTCAGGGGCACTGTAATTCACAAACCTGCAGAGTTATAAATGACAACTATCGTCCAAAAATATACTGAAGTAAGGCTGCCAAGAGGACTTGAAAGCGGGGCAGAATTGCAGGAAACCGATTTCAGGAGGTAGACTGGAATTGCATTGAAAGCATAGGAAAAGAGGCAGAACGTCCACAATGATGCACTTGGCCAAAAAGGGCGTATGCGTTTTTTCCTGAATATATTCAGGAAAAAACGCATACGCCCTTTTTGGCCAACCAAGCAAGCTTGCAAAGGAAATCTGCACTACAATGAAGTCTCACTTCCCCCCGGTCAAAAGGGCCATCTGAAAAAAGTGTAAAATCCAGAAAGGCAGGACAGGCCATGGAGAACTGGGAGCCTTGTTATGCTGATGGGCGGGATGTAAATTGCCAACAGACACTCGGGAGAAGTGTATGGTGTTTCCTGAAACATCTAAAAAACAAAGCAACAGAGCCTAGGGCACTTCCACTTATGGTCCTATAGCTTAGGGAAATTAAAATCAAAAAGATACAGCCACCCCAATGTTTGGGACGCCTCTGTTTACAAGAACCTCGTTTACCGTACAAGTTCAATATCACAGAAAGTGAAAAATGGATAAAGAACTTGTGGTACTTACGTACAATGCAGTATCACTCAGCAGTGAAATCTATGTCATCAGGCCCGTAGCAGCACAATGAGTGGATTCAGGTACGATGATTCTAACTGAAATAAGTCACACAGAAAAAGAAACATCATAAGATATCAGTAATACACGGAATGTAAACTTGGCTACACAGGAACTGAATTACAGAACAGAACAGGGTCTCAAATTTAGAAAACCAACTTATGCTTGTTTAAGGGGAAAGGTGAGTTGGGGTGCTGCATAAAACCAGAGATTGAAATGAGCACAGATAAAGTTCCTTAAGCCAAATATGGAATAGACAAGAGCTACTCCTTGCTCAACGAAATGGACTCAACACCGCATATTAAACGCCTAAGAATGTACCTGACTCTTAAGTATCTTAAAACCTATGGATTGCTATGTCTCCGAAAGAGAATCAAGCATGTGTACAGGGACATAAACGCAGCAGTGATAGGATTGGAGAGGTTCGGTGAGCAAATGAAGACCCTTTGAAGTCATATTGCATGGTACCCATTCCACGGGTTTCAACTACCCAGGTTTAAGGTATTCTTCCTTCAGCTAAAACATGCATGTGGAACCTAGAGTATGATCAACCATGTGATCGGGAGACGTGTTCAAATATGTCTCAGTTTTCGTACCCTGGTACTCGGGTGCAACATTCCAGACGCTTTACTAACACTCTCCCGACTTGGAGAGTCAGTCCCTTTAACCTCCTGTTTGGCCCAGTTTGCAATTTCTGCGGAAGATGAACAGGAATAGCGAGAACCAATGGGAGACTAGCTGGAGGTGTCTGGACGGGCAAATTTAACTCTCATTTCCCACCAGGAAGAGGAAATAACCAAAGGCTCAGCGTGCCGTGCCGGAACCAGATTAGGGCCTGAAGCCATCCTGCGGTGTTGCGGCCAGCTCACAAGAAAGCGAGTTGAAGAAAGGAGCTCAGGGGCACTGTAATTCACAAACCTGCAGAGTTATAAATGACAACTATCGTCCAAAAATATACTGAAGTAAGGCTGCCAAGAGGACTTGAAAGCGGGGCAGAATTGCAGGAAACCGATTTCAGGAGGTAGACTGGAATTGCATCGAAAGCATAGGAAAAGAGGCAGAACGTCCACAATGATGCACTTGGCCAAAAAGGGCGTATGCGTTTTTTCCTGAATATATTCAGGAAAAAACGCATACGCCCTTTTTGGCCAACCAAGCAAGCTTGCAAAGGAAATCTGCACTACAATGAAGTCTCACTTCCCCCCGGTCAAAAGGGCCATCTGAAAAAAGTGTAAAATCCAGAAAGGCAGGACAGGCCATGGAGAACTGGGAGCCTTGTTATGCTGATGGGCGGGATGTAAATTGCCAACAGACACTCCGGAGAAGTGTATGGTGTTTCCTGAAACATCTAAAAAACAAAGCAACAGAGCCTAGGGCACTTCCACTTATGGTCCTATAGCTTAGGGAAATTAAAATCAAAAAGATACAGCCACCCCAATGTTTGGGACGCCTCTGTTTACAAGAACCTCGTTTACCGTACAAGTTCAATATCACAGAAAGTGAAAAATGGATAAAGAACTTGTGGTACTTACGTACAATGCAGTATCACTCAGCAGTGAAATCTATGTCATCAGGCCCGTAGCAGCACAATGAGTGGATTCAGGTACGATGATTCTAACTGAAATAAGTCACACAGAAAAAGAAACATCATAAGATATCAGTAATACACGGAATGTAAACTTGGCTACACAGGAACTGAATTACAGAACAGAACAGGGTCTCAAATTTAGAAAACCAACTTATGCTTGTTTAAGGGTAAAGGTGAGTTGGGGTGCTGCATAAAACCAGAGATTGAAATGAGCACAGATAAAGTTCCTTAAGCCAAATATGGAATAGACAAGAGCTACTCCTTGCTCAACGAAATGGACTCAACACCGCATATTAAACGCCTAAGAATGTACCTGACTCTTAAGTATCTTAAAACCTATGGATTGCTATGTCTCCGAAAGAGAATCAAGCATGTGTACAGGGACATAAACGCAGCAGTGATAGGATTGGAGAGGTTCGGTGAGCAAATGAAGACCTTTTGAAGTCATATTGCATGGTACCCATTCCACGGGTTTCAACTACCCAGGTTTAAGGTATTCTTCCTTCAGCTAAAACATGCATGTGGAACCTAGAGTATGATCAACCATGTGATCGGGAGACGTGTTCAAATATGTCTCAGTTTTCGTACCCTGGTACTCGGGTGCAACATTCCAGACGCTTTACTAACACTCTCCCGACTTGGAGAGTCAGTCCCTTTAACCTCCTGTTTGGCCCAGTTTGCAATTTCTGCGGAAGATGAACAGGAATAGCGAGAACCAATGAGAGACTAGCTGGAGGTGTCTGGACGGGCAAATTTAACTCTCATTTCCCACCAGGAAGAGGAAATAACCAAAGGCTCAGCGTGCCGTGCCGGAACCAGATTAGGGCCTGAAGCCATCCTGCGGTGTTGCGGCCAGCTCACAAGAAAACGAGTTGAAGAAAGGAGCTCAGGGGCACTGTAATTCACAAACCTGCAGAGTTATAAATGACAACTATCGTCCAAAAATATACTGAAGTAAGGCTGCCAAGAGGACTTGAAAGCGGGGCAGAATTGCAGGAAACCGATTTCAGGAGGTAGACTGGAATTGCATCGAAAGCATAGGAAAAGAGGCAGAACGTCCACAATGATGCACTTGGCCAAAAAGGGCGTATGCGTTTTTTCCTCAGGAAAAAACGCATACGCCCTTTTTGGCCAACCAAGCAAGCTTGCAAAGGAAATCTGCACTACAATGAAGTCTCACTTCCCCCCGGTCAAAAGGGCCATCTGAAAAAAGTGTAAAATCCAGAAAGGCAGGACAGGCCATGGAGAACTGGGAGCCTTGTTATGCTGATGGGCGGGATGTAAATTGCCAACAGACACTCGGGAGAAGTGTATGGTGTTTCCTGAAACATCTAAAAAACAAAGCAACAGAGCCTAGGGCACTTCCACTTATGGTCCTATAGCTTAGGGAAATTAAAATCAAAAAGATACAGCCACCCCAATGTTTGGGACGCCTCTGTTTACAAGAACCTCGTTTACCGTACAAGTTCAATATCACAGAAAGTGAAAAATGGATAAAGAACTTGTGGTACTTACGTACAATGCAGTATCACTCAGCAGTGAAATCTATGTCATCAGGCCCGTAGCAGCACAATGAGTGGATTCAGGTACGATGATTCTAACTGAAATAAGTCACACAGAAAAAGAAACATCATAAGATATCAGTAATACACGGAATGTAAACTTGGCTACACAGGAACTGAATTACAGAACAGAACAGGGTCTCAAATTTAGAAAACCAACTTATGCTTGTTTAAGGGGAAAGGTGAGTTGGGGTGCTGCATAAAACCAGAGATTGAAATGAGCACAGATAAAGTTCCTTAAGCCAAATATGGAATAGACAAGAGCTACTCCTTGCTCAACGAAATGGACTCAACACCGCATATTAAACGCCTAAGAATGTACCTGACTCTTAAGTATCTTAAAACCTATGGATTGCTATGTCTCCGAAAGAGAATCAAGCATGTGTACAGGGACGTAAACGCAGCAGTGATAGGATTGGAGAGGTTCGGTGAGCAAATGAAGACCCTTTGAAGTCATATTGCATGGTACCCATTCCACGGGTTTCAACTACCCAGGTTTAAGGTATTCTTCCTTCAGCTAAAACATGCATGTGGAACCTAGAGTATGATCAACCATGTGATCGGGAGACGTGTTCAAATATGTCTCAGTTTTCGTACCCTGGTACTCGGGTGCAACATTCCAGACGCTTTACTAACACTCTCCCGACTTGGAGAGTCAGTCCCTTTAACCTCCTGTTTGGCCCAGTTTGCAATTTCTGCGGAAGATGAACAGGAATAGCGAGAACCAATGAGAGACTAGCTGGAGGTGTCTGGACGGGCAAATTTAACTCTCATTTCCCACCAGGAAGAGGAAATAACCAAAGGCTCAGCGTGCCGTGCCGGAACCAGATTAGGGCCTGAAGCCATCCTGCGGTGTTGCGGCCAGCTCACAAGAAAACGAGTTGAAGAAAGCAGCTCAGGGGCACTGTAATTCACAAACCTGCAGAGTTATAAATGACAACTATCGTCCAAAAATATACTGAAGTAAGGCTGCCAAGAGGACTTGAAAGCGGGGCAGAATTGCAGGAAACCGATTTCAGGAGGTAGACTGGAATTGCATTGAAAGCATAGGAAAAGAGGCAGAACGTCCACAATGATGCACTTGGCCAAAAAGGGCGTATGCGTTTTTTTCTGAATATATTCAGGAAAAAACGCATACGCCCTTTTTGGCCAACCAAGCAAGCTTGCAAAGGAAATCTGCACTACAATGAAGTCTCACTTCCCCCCGGTCAAAAGGGCCATCTGAAAAAAGTGTAAAATCCAGAAAGGCAGGACAGGCCATGGAGAACTGGGAGCCTTGTTATGCTGATGGGCGGGATGTAAATTGCCAACAGACACTCGGGAGAAGTGTATGGTGTTTCCTGAAACATCTAAAAAACAAAGCAACAGAGCCTAGGGCACTTCCACTTATGGTCCTATAGCTTAGGGAAATTAAAATCAAAAAGATACAGCCACCCCAATGTTTGGGACGCCTCTGTTTACAAGAACCTCGTTTACCGTACAAGTTCAATATCACAGAAAGTGAAAAATGGATAAAGAACTTGTGGTACTTACGTACAATGCAGTATCACTCAGCAGTGAAATCTATGTCATCAGGCCCGTAGCAGCACAATGAGTGGATTCAGGTACGATGATTCTAACTGAAATAAGTCACACAGAAAAAGAAACATCATAAGATATCAGTAATACACGGAATGTAAACTTGGCTACACAGGAACTGAATTACAGAACAGAACAGGGTCTCAAATTTAGAAAACCACCTTATGCTTGTTTAAGGGTAAAGGTGAGTTGGGGTGCTGCATAAAACCAGAGATTGAAATGAGCACAGATAAAGTTCCTTAAGCCAAATATGGAATAGACAAGAGCTACTCCTTGCTCAACGAAATGGACTCAACACCGCATATTAAACGCCTAAGAATGTACCTGACTCTTAAGTATCTTAAAACCTATGGATTGCTATGTCTCCGAAAGAGAATCAAGCATGTGTACAGGGACGTAAACGCAGCAGTGATAGGATTGGAGAGGTTCGGTGAGCAAATGAAGACCCTTTGAAGTCATATTGCATGGTACCCATTCCACGGGTTTCAACTACCCAGGTTTAAGGTATTCTTCCTTCAGCTAAAACATGCATGTGGAACCTAGAGTATGATCAACCATGTGATCGGGAGACGTGTTCAAATATGTCTCAGTTTTCGTACCCTGGTACTCGGGTGCAACATTCCAGACGCTTTACTAACACTCTCCCGACTTGGAGAGTCAGTCCCTTTAACCTCCTGTTTGGCCCAGTTTGCAATTTCTGCGGAAGATGAACAGGAATAGCGAGAACCAATGAGAGACTAGCTGGAGGTGTCTGGACGGGCAAATTTAACTCTCATTTCCCACCAGGAAGAGGAAATAACCAAAGGCTCAGCGTGCCGTGCCGGAACCAGATTAGGGCCTGAAGCCATCCTGCGGTGTTGCGGCCAGCTCACAAGAAAACGAGTTGAAGAAAGGAGCTCAGGGGCACTGTAATTCACAAACCTGCAGAGTTATAAATGACAACTATCGTCCAAAAATATACTGAAGTAAGGCTGCCAAGAGGACTTGAAAGCGGGGCAGAATTGCAGGAAACCGATTTCAGGAGGTAGACTGGAATTGCATTGAAAGCATAGGAAAAGAGGCAGAACGTCCACAATGATGCACTTGGCCAAAAAGGGCGTATGCGTTTTTTCCTGAATATATTCAGGAAAAAACGCATACGCCCTTTTTGGGCAACCAAGCAAGCTTGCAAAGGAAATCTGCACTACAATGAAGTCTCACTTCCCCCCGGTCAAAAGGGCCATCTGAAAAATGTGTAAAATCCAGAAAGGCAGGACAGGCCATGGAGAACTGGGAGCCTTGTTATGCTGATGGGCGGGATGTAAATTGCCAACAGACACTCGGGAGAAGTGTATGGTGTTTCCTGAAACATCTAAAAAACAAAGCAACAGAGCCTAGGGCACTTCCACTTATGGTCCTATAGCTTTGGGAAATTAAAATCAAAAAGATACAGCCACCCCAATGTTTGGGACGCCTCTGTTTACAAGAACCTCGTTTACCATACAAGTTCAATATCACAGAAAGTGAAAAATGGATAAAGAACTTGTGGTACTTACGTACAATGCAGTATCACTCAGCAGTGAAATCTATGTCATCAGGCCCGTAGCAGCACAATGAGTGGATTCAGGTACGATGATTCTAACTGAAATAAGTCACACAGAAAAAGAAACATCATAAGATATCAGTAATACACGGAATGTAAACTTGGCTACACAGGAACTGAATTACAGAACAGAACAGGGTCTCAAATTTAGAAAACCACCTTATGCTTGTTTAAGGGTAAAGGTGAGTTGGGGTGCTGCATAAAACCAGAGATTGAAATGAGCACAGATAAAGTTCCTTAAGCCAAATATGGAATAGACAAGAGCTACTCCTTGCTCAACGAAATGGACTCAACACCGCATATTAAACGCCTAAGAATGTACCTGACTCTTAAGTATCTTAAAACCTATGGATTGCTATGTCTCCGAAAGAGAATCAAGCATGTGTACAGGGACATAAACGCAGCAGTGATAGGATTGGAGAGGTTCGGTGAGCAAATGAAGACCCTTTGAAGTCATATTGCATGGTACCCATTCCACGGGTTTCAACTACCCAGGTTTAAGGTATTCTTCCTTCAGCTAAAACATGCATGTGGAACCTAGAGTATGATCAACCATGTGATCGGGAGACGTGTTCAAATATGTCTCAGTTTTCGTACCCTGGTACTCGGGTGCAACATTCCAGACGCTTTACTAACACTCTCCCGACTTGGAGAGTCAGTCCCTTTAACCTCCTGTTTGACCCAGTTTGCAATTTCTGCGGAAGATGAACAGGAATAGTGAGAACCAATGAGAGACTAGCTGGAGGTGTCTGGACGGGCAAATTTAACTCTCATTTCCCACCAGGAAGAGGAAATAACCAAAGGCTCAGCGTGCCGTGCCGGAACCAGATTAGGGCCTGAAGCCATCCTGCGGTGTTGCGGCCAGCTCACAAGAAAACGAGTTGAAGAAAGGAGCTCAGGGGCACTGTAATTCACAAACCTGCAGAGTTATAAATGACAACTATCGTCCAAAAATATACTGAAGTAAGGCTGCCAAGAGGACTTGAAAGCGGGGCAGAATTGCAGGAAACCGATTTCAGGAGGTAGACTGGAATTGCATCGAAAGCATAGGAAAAGAGGCAGAACGTCCACAATGATGCACTTGGCCAAAAAGGGCGTATGCGTTTTTTCCTCAGGAAAAAACGCATACGCCCTTTTTGGCCAACCAAGCAAGCTTGCAAAGGAAATCTGCACTACAATGAAGTCTCACTTCCCCCCGGTCAAAAGGGCCATCTGAAAAAAGTGTAAAATCCAGAAAGGCAGGACAGGCCATGGAGAACTGGGAGCCTTGTTATGCTGATGGGCGGGATGTAAATTGCCAACAGACACTCGGGAGAAGTGTATGGTGTTTCCTGAAACATCTAAAAAACAAAGCAACAGAGCCTAGGGCACTTCCACTTATGGTCCTATAGCTTAGGGAAATTAAAATCAAAAAGATACAGCCACCCCAATGTTTGGGACGCCTCTGTTTACAAGAACCTCGTTTACCGTACAAGTTCAATATCACAGAAAGTGAAAAATGGATAAAGAACTTGTGGTACTTACGTACAATGCAGTATCACTCAGCAGTGAAATCTATGTCATCAGGCCCGTAGCAGCACAATGAGTGGATTCAGGTACGATGATTCTAACTGAAATAAGTCACACAGAAAAAGAAACATCATAAGATATCAGTAATACACGGAATGTAAACTTGGCTACACAGGAACTGAATTACAGAACAGAACAGGGTCTCAAATTTAGAAAACCAACTTATGCTTGTTTAAGGGGAAAGGTGAGTTGGGGTGCTGCATAAAACCAGAGATTGAAATGAGCACAGATAAAGTTCCTTAAGCCAAATATGGAATAGACAAGAGCTACTCCTTGCTCAACGAAATGGACTCAACACCGCATATTAAACGCCTAAGAATGTACCTGACTCTTAAGTATCTTAAAACCTATGGATTGCTATGTCTCCGAAAGAGAATCAAGCATGTGTACAGGGACATAAACGCAGCAGTGATAGGATTGGAGAGGTTCGGTGAGCAAATGAAGACCCTTTGAAGTCATATTGCATGGTACCCATTCCACGGGTTTCAACTACCCAGGTTTAAGGTATTCTTCCTTCAGCTAAAACATGCATGTGGAACCTAGAGTATGATCAACCATGTGATCGGGAGACGTGTTCAAATATGTCTCAGTTTTCGTACCCTGGTACTCGGGTGCAACATTCCAGACGCTTTACTAACACTCTCCCGACTTGGAGAGTCAGTCCCTTTAACCTCCTGTTTGGCCCAGTTTGCAATTTCTGCGGAAGATGAACAGGAATAGCGAGAACCAATGGGAGACTAGCTGGAGGTGTCTGGACGGGCAAATTTAACTCTCATTTCCCACCAGGAAGAGGAAATAACCAAAGGCTCAGCGTGCCGTGCCGGAACCAGATTAGGGCCTGAAGCCATCCTGCGGTGTTGCGGCCAGCTCACAAGAAAGCGAGTTGAAGAAAGGAGCTCAGGGGCACTGTAATTCACAAACCTGCAGAGTTATAAATGACAACTATCGTCCAAAAATATACTGAAGTAAGGCTGCCAAGAGGACTTGAAAGCGGGGCAGAATTGCAGGAAACCGATTTCAGGAGGTAGACTGGAATTGCATCGAAAGCATAGGAAAAGAGGCAGAACGTCCACAATGATGCACTTGGCCAAAAAGGGCGTATGCGTTTTTTCCTGAATATATTCAGGAAAAAACGCATACGCCCTTTTTGGCCAACCAAGCAAGCTTGCAAAGGAAATCTGCACTACAATGAAGTCTCACTTCCCCCCGGTCAAAAGGGCCATCTGAAAAAAGTGTAAAATCCAGAAAGGCAGGACAGGCCATGGAGAACTGGGAGCCTTGTTATGCTGATGGGCGGGATGTAAATTGCCAACAGACACTCGGGAGAAGTGTATGGTGTTTCCTGAAACATCTAAAAAACAAAGCAACAGAGCCTAGGGCACTTCCACTTATGGTCCTATAGCTTAGGGAAATTAAAATCAAAAAGATACAGCCACCCCAATGTTTGGGACGCCTCTGTTTACAAGAACCTCGTTTACCGTACAAGTTCAATATCACAGAAAGTGAAAAATGGATAAAGAACTTGTGGTACTTACGTACAATGCAGTATCACTCAGCAGTGAAATCTATGTCATCAGGCCCGTAGCAGCACAATGAGTGGATTCAGGTACGATGATTCTAACTGAAATAAGTCACACAGAAAAAGAAACATCATAAGATATCAGTAATACACGGAATGTAAACTTGGCTACACAGGAACTGAATTACAGAACAGAACAGGGTCTCAAATTTAGAAAACCACCTTATGCTTGTTTAAGGGTAAAGGTGAGTTGGGGTGCTGCATAAAACCAGAGATTGAAATGAGCACAGATAAAGTTCCTTAAGCCAAATATGGAATAGACAAGAGCTACTCCTTGCTCAACGAAATGGACTCAACACCGCATATTAAACGCCTAAGAATGTACCTGACTCTTAAGTATCTTAAAACCTATGGATTGCTATGTCTCCGAAAGAGAATCAAGCATGTGTACAGGGACGTAAACGCAGCAGTGATAGGATTGGAGAGGTTCGGTGAGCAAATGAAGACCCTTTGAAGTCATATTGCATGGTACCCATTCCACGGGTTTCAACTACCCAGGTTTAAGGTATTCTTCCTTCAGCTAAAACATGCATGTGGAACCTAGAGTATGATCAACCATGTGATCGGGAGACGTGTTCAAATATGTCTCAGTTTTCGTACCCTGGTACTCGGGTGCAACATTCCAGACGCTTTACTAACACTCTCCCGACTTGGAGAGTCAGTCCCTTTAACCTCCTGTTTGGCCCAGTTTGCAATTTCTGCGGAAGATGAACAGGAATAGCGAGAACCAATGAGAGACTAGCTGGAGGTGTCTGGACGGGCAAATTTAACTCTCATTTCCCACCAGGAAGAGGAAATAACCAAAGGCTCAGCGTGCCGTGCCGGAACCAGATTAGGGCCTGAAGCCATCCTGCGGTGTTGCGGCCAGCTCACAAGAAAACGAGTTGAAGAAAGGAGCTCAGGGGCACTGTAATTCACAAACCTGCAGAGTTATAAATGACAACTATCGTCCAAAAATATACTGAAGTAAGGCTGCCAAGAGGACTTGAAAGCGGGGCAGAATTGCAGGAAACCGATTTCAGGAGGTAGACTGGAATTGCATTGAAAGCATAGGAAAAGAGGCAGAACGTCCACAATGATGCACTTGGCCAAAAAGGGCGTATGCGTTTTTTCCTGAATATATTCAGGAAAAAACGCATACGCCCTTTTTGGGCAACCAAGCAAGCTTGCAAAGGAAATCTGCACTACAATGAAGTCTCACTTCCCCCCGGTCAAAAGGGCCATCTGAAAAATGTGTAAAATCCAGAAAGGCAGGACAGGCCATGGAGAACTGGGAGCCTTGTTATGCTGATGGGCGGGATGTAAATTGCCAACAGACACTCGGGAGAAGTGTATGGTGTTTCCTGAAACATCTAAAAAACAAAGCAACAGAGCCTAGGGCACTTCCACTTATGGTCCTATAGCTTTGGGAAATTAAAATCAAAAAGATACAGCCACCCCAATGTTTGGGACGCCTCTGTTTACAAGAACCTCGTTTACCGTACAAGTTCAATATCACAGAAAGTGAAAAATGGATAAAGAACTTGTGGTACTTACGTACAATGCAGTATCACTCAGCAGTGAAATCTATGTCATCAGGCCCGTAGCAGCACAATGAGTGGATTCAGGTACGATGATTCTAACTGAAATAAGTCACACAGAAAAAGAAACATCATAAGATATCAGTAATACACGGAATGTAAACTTGGCTACACAGGAACTGAATTACAGAACAGAACAGGGTCTCAAATTTAGAAAACCACCTTATGCTTGTTTAAGGGTAAAGGTGAGTTGGGGTGCTGCATAAAACCAGAGATTGAAATGAGCACAGATAAAGTTCCTTAAGCCAAATATGGAATAGACAAGAGCTACTCCTTGCTCAACGAAATGGACTCAACACCGCATATTAAACGCCTAAGAATGTACCTGACTCTTAAGTATCTTAAAACCTATGGATTGCTATGTCTCCGAAAGAGAATCAAGCATGTGTACAGGGACATAAACGCAGCAGTGATAGGATTGGAGAGGTTCGGTGAGCAAATGAAGACCCTTTGA
Organism: Globicephala melas; assembly: GCF_963455315.2. Classification (NCBI taxonomy): domain Eukaryota; kingdom Metazoa; phylum Chordata; class Mammalia; order Artiodactyla; family Delphinidae; genus Globicephala; species Globicephala melas. The sequence goes on along the minus strand of NW_027207357.1, from coordinate 458,431 downwards.
AGTCATATTGCATGGTACCCATTCCACGGGTTTCAACTACCCAGGTTTAAGGTATTCTTCCTTCAGCTAAAACATGCATGTGGAACCTAGAGTATGATCAACCATGTGATCGGGAGACGTGTTCAAATATGTCTCAGTTTTCGTACCCTGGTACTCGGGTGCAACATTCCAGACGCTTTACTAACACTCTCCCGACTTGGAGAGTCAGTCCCTTTAACCTCCTGTTTGACCCAGTTTGCAATTTCTGCGGAAGATGAACAGGAATAGCGAGAACCAATGAGAGACTAGCTGCAGGTGTCTGGACGGGCAAATTTAACTCTCATTTCCCACCAGGAAGAGGAAATAACCAAAGGCTCAGCGTGCCGTGCCGGAACCAGATTAGGGCCTGAAGCCATCCTGCGGTGTTGCGGCCAGCTCACAAGAAAACGAGTTGAAGAAAGGAGCTCAGGGGCACTGTAATTCACAAACCTGCAGAGTTATAAATGACAACTATCGTCCAAAAATATACTGAAGTAAGGCTGCCAAGAGGACTTGAAAGCGGGGCAGAATTGCAGGAAACCGATTTCAGGAGGTAGACTGGAATTGCATCGAAAGCATAGGAAAAGAGGCAGAACGTCCACAATGATGCACTTGGCCAAAAAGGGCGTATGCGTTTTTTCCTCAGGAAAAAACGCATACGCCCTTTTTGGCCAACCAAGCAAGCTTGCAAAGGAAATCTGCACTACAATGAAGTCTCACTTCCCCCCGGTCAAAAGGGCCATCTGAAAAAAGTGTAAAATCCAGAAAGGCAGGACAGGCCATGGAGAACTGGGAGCCTTGTTATGCTGATGGGCGGGATGTAAATTGCCAACAGACACTCGGGAGAAGTGTATGGTGTTTCCTGAAACATCTAAAAAACAAAGCAACAGAGCCTAGGGCACTTCCACTTATGGTCCTATAGCTTAGGGAAATTAAAATCAAAAAGATACAGCCACCCCAATGTTTGGGACGCCTCTGTTTACAAGAACCTCGTTTACCGTACAAGTTCAATATCACAGAAAGTGAAAAATGGATAAAGAACTTGTGGTACTTACGTACAATGCAGTATCACTCAGCAGTGAAATCTATGTCATCAGGCCCGTAGCAGCACAATGAGTGGATTCAGGTACGATGATTCTAACTGAAATAAGTCACACAGAAAAAGAAACATCATAAGATATCAGTAATACACGGAATGTAAACTTGGCTACACAGGAACTGAATTACAGAACAGAACAGGGTCTCAAATTTAGAAAACCAACTTATGCTTGTTTAAGGGGAAAGGTGAGTTGGGGTGCTGCATAAAACCAGAGATTGAAATGAGCACAGATAAAGTTCCTTAAGCCAAATATGGAATAGACAAGAGCTACTCCTTGCTCAACGAAATGGACTCAACACCGCATATTAAACGCCTAAGAATGTACCTGACTCTTAAGTATCTTAAAACCTATGGATTGCTATGTCTCCGAAAGAGAATCAAGCATGTGTACAGGGACATAAACGCAGCAGTGATAGGATTGGAGAGGTTCGGTGAGCAAATGAAGACCCTTTGAAGTCATATTGCATGGTACCCATTCCACGGGTTTCAACTACCCAGGTTTAAGGTATTCTTCCTTCAGCTAAAACATGCATGTGGAACCTAGAGTATGATCAACCATGTGATCGGGAGACGTGTTCAAATATGTCTCAGTTTTCGTACCCTGGTACTCGGGTGCAACATTCCAGACGCTTTACTAACACTCTCCCGACTTGGAGAGTCAGTCCCTTTAACCTCCTGTTTGGCCCAGTTTGCAATTTCTGCGGAAGATGAACAGGAATAGCGAGAACCAATGGGAGACTAGCTGGAGGTGTCTGGACGGGCAAATTTAACTCTCATTTCCCACCAGGAAGAGGAAATAACCAAAGGCTCAGCGTGCCGTGCCGGAACCAGATTAGGGCCTGAAGCCATCCTGCGGTGTTGCGGCCAGCTCACAAGAAAGCGAGTTGAAGAAAGGAGCTCAGGGGCACTGTAATTCACAAACCTGCAGAGTTATAAATGACAACTATCGTCCAAAAATATACTGAAGTAAGGCTGCCAAGAGGACTTGAAAGCGGGGCAGAATTGCAGGAAACCGATTTCAGGAGGTAGACTGGAATTGCATCGAAAGCATAGGAAAAGAGGCAGAACGTCCACAATGATGCACTTGGCCAAAAAGGGCGTATGCGTTTTTTCCTGAATATATTCAGGAAAAAACGCATACGCCCTTTTTGGCCAACCAAGCAAGCTTGCAAAGGAAATCTGCACTACAATGAAGTCTCACTTCCCCCCGGTCAAAAGGGCCATCTGAAAAAAGTGTAAAATCCAGAAAGGCAGGACAGGCCATGGAGAACTGGGAGCCTTGTTATGCTGATGGGCGGGATGTAAATTGCCAACAGACACTCCGGAGAAGTGTATGGTGTTTCCTGAAACATCTAAAAAACAAAGCAACAGAGCCTAGGGCACTTCCACTTATGGTCCTATAGCTTAGGGAAATTAAAATCAAAAAGATACAGCCACCCCAATGTTTGGGACGCCTCTGTTTACAAGAACCTCGTTTACCGTACAAGTTCAATATCACAGAAAGTGAAAAATGGATAAAGAACTTGTGGTACTTACGTACAATGCAGTATCACTCAGCAGTGAAATCTATGTCATCAGGCCCGTAGCAGCACAATGAGTGGATTCAGGTACGATGATTCTAACTGAAATAAGTCACACAGAAAAAGAAACATCATAAGATATCAGTAATACACGGAATGTAAACTTGGCTACACAGGAACTGAATTACAGAACAGAACAGGGTCTCAAATTTAGAAAACCAACTTATGCTTGTTTAAGGGTAAAGGTGAGTTGGGGTGCTGCATAAAACCAGAGATTGAAATGAGCACAGATAAAGTTCCTTAAGCCAAATATGGAATAGACAAGAGCTACTCCTTGCTCAACGAAATGGACTCAACACCGCATATTAAACGCCTAAGAATGTACCTGACTCTTAAGTATCTTAAAACCTATGGATTGCTATGTCTCCGAAAGAGAATCAAGCATGTGTACAGGGACATAAACGCAGCAGTGATAGGATTGGAGAGGTTCGGTGAGCAAATGAAGACCTTTTGAAGTCATATTGCATGGTACCCATTCCACGGGTTTCAACTACCCAGGTTTAAGGTATTCTTCCTTCAGCTAAAACATGCATGTGGAACCTAGAGTATGATCAACCATGTGATCGGGAGACGTGTTCAAATATGTCTCAGTTTTCGTACCCTGGTACTCGGGTGCAACATTCCAGACGCTTTACTAACACTCTCCCGACTTGGAGAGTCAGTCCCTTTAACCTCCTGTTTGGCCCAGTTTGCAATTTCTGCGGAAGATGAACAGGAATAGCGAGAACCAATGAGAGACTAGCTGGAGGTGTCTGGACGGGCAAATTTAACTCTCATTTCCCACCAGGAAGAGGAAATAACCAAAGGCTCAGCGTGCCGTGCCGGAACCAGATTAGGGCCTGAAGCCATCCTGCGGTGTTGCGGCCAGCTCACAAGAAAACGAGTTGAAGAAAGGAGCTCAGGGGCACTGTAATTCACAAACCTGCAGAGTTATAAATGACAACTATCGTCCAAAAATATACTGAAGTAAGGCTGCCAAGAGGACTTGAAAGCGGGGCAGAATTGCAGGAAACCGATTTCAGGAGGTAGACTGGAATTGCATCGAAAGCATAGGAAAAGAGGCAGAACGTCCACAATGATGCACTTGGCCAAAAAGGGCGTATGCGTTTTTTCCTGAATATATTCAGGAAAAAACGCATACGCCCTTTTTGGCCAACCAAGCAAGCTTGCAAAGGAAATCTGCACTACAATGAAGTCTCACTTCCCCCCGGTCAAAAGGGCCATCTGAAAAAAGTGTAAAATCCAGAAAGGCAGGACAGGCCATGGAGAACTGGGAGCCTTGTTATGCTGATGGGCGGGATGTAAATTGCCAACAGACACTCCGGAGAAGTGTATGGTGTTTCCTGAAACATCTAAAAAACAAAGCAACAGAGCCTAGGGCACTTCCACTTATGGTCCTATAGCTTAGGGAAATTAAAATCAAAAAGATACAGCCACCCCAATGTTTGGGACGCCTCTGTTTACAAGAACCTCGTTTACCGTACAAGTTCAATATCACAGAAAGTGAAAAATGGATAAAGAACTTGTGGTACTTACGTACAATGCAGTATCACTCAGCAGTGAAATCTATGTCATCAGGCCCGTAGCAGCACAATGAGTGGATTCAGGTACGATGATTCTAACTGAAATAAGTCACACAGAAAAAGAAACATCATAAGATATCAGTAATACACGGAATGTAAACTTGGCTACACAGGAACTGAATTACAGAACAGAACAGGGTCTCAAATTTAGAAAACCAACTTATGCTTGTTTAAGGGGAAAGGTGAGTTGGGGTGCTGCATAAAACCAGAGATTGAAATGAGCACAGATAAAGTTCCTTAAGCCAAATATGGAATAGACAAGAGCTACTCCTTGCTCAACGAAATGGACTCAACACCGCATATTAAACGCCTAAGAATGTACCTGACTCTTAAGTATCTTAAAACCTATGGATTGCTATGTCTCCGAAAGAGAATCAAGCATGTGTACAGGGACGTAAACGCAGCAGTGATAGGATTGGAGAGGTTCGGTGAGCAAATGAAGACCCTTTGAAGTCATATTGCATGGTACCCATTCCACGGGTTTCAACTACCCAGGTTTAAGGTATTCTTCCTTCAGCTAAAACATGCATGTGGAACCTAGAGTATGATCAACCATGTGATCGGGAGACGTGTTCAAATATGTCTCAGTTTTCGTACCCTGGTACTCGGGTGCAACATTCCAGACGCTTTACTAACACTCTCCCGACTTGGAGAGTCAGTCCCTTTAACCTCCTGTTTGGCCCAGTTTGCAATTTCTGCGGAAGATGAACAGGAATAGCGAGAACCAATGAGAGACTAGCTGGAGGTGTCTGGACGGGCAAATTTAACTCTCATTTCCCACCAGGAAGAGGAAATAACCAAAGGCTCAGCGTGCCGTGCCGGAACCAGATTAGGGCCTGAAGCCATCCTGCGGTGTTGCGGCCAGCTCACAAGAAAACGAGTTGAAGAAAGGAGCTCAGGGGCACTGTAATTCACAAACCTGCAGAGTTATAAATGACAACTATCGTCCAAAAATATACTGAAGTAAGGCTGCCAAGAGGACTTGAAAGCGGGGCAGAATTGCAGGAAACCGATTTCAGGAGGTAGACTGGAATTGCATTGAAAGCATAGGAAAAGAGGCAGAACGTCCACAATGATGCACTTGGCCAAAAAGGGCGTATGCGTTTTTTCCTGAATATATTCAGGAAAAAACGCATACGCCCTTTTTGGCCAACCAACCAAGCTTGCAAAGGAAATCTGCACTACAATGAAGTCTCACTTCCCCCCGGTCAAAAGGGCCATCTGAAAAATGTGTAAAATCCAGAAAGGCAGGACAGGCCATGGAGAACTGGGAGCCTTGTTATGCTGATGGGCGGGATGTAAATTGCCAACAGACACTCGGGAGAAGTGTATGGTGTTTCCTGAAACATCTAAAAAACAAAGCAACAGAGCCTAGGGCACTTCCACTTATGGTCCTATAGCTTTGGGAAATTAAAATCAAAAAGATACAGCCACCCCAATGTTTGGGACGCCTCTGTTTACAAGAACCTCGTTTACCGTACAAGTTCAATATCACAGAAAGTGAAAAATGGATAAAGAACTTGTGGTACTTACGTACAATGCAGTATCACTCAGCAGTGAAATCTATGTCATCAGGCCCGTAGCAGCACAATGAGTGGATTCAGGTACGATGATTCTAACTGAAATAAGTCACACAGAAAAAGAAACATCATAAGATATCAGTAATACACGGAATGTAAACTTGGCTACACAGGAACTGAATTACAGAACAGAACAGGGTCTCAAATTTAGAAAACCACCTTATGCTTGTTTAAGGGGAAAGGTGAGTTGGGGTGCTGCATAAAACCAGAGATTGAAATGAGCACAGATAAAGTTCCTTAAGCCAAATATGGAATAGACAAGAGCTACTCCTTGCTCAACGAAATGGACTCAACACCGCATATTAAACGCCTAAGAATGTACCTGACTCTTAAGTATCTTAAAACCTATGGATTGCTATGTCTCCGAAAGAGAATCAAGCATGTGTACAGGGACATAAACGCAGCAGTGATAGGATTGGAGAGGTTCGGTGAGCAAATGAAGACCCTTTGAAGTCATATTGCATGGTACCCATTCCACGGGTTTCAACTACCCAGGTTTAAGGTATTCTTCCTTCAGCTAAAACATGCATGTGGAACCTAGAGTATGATCAACCATGTGATCGGGAGACGTGTTCAAATATGTCTCAGTTTTCGTACCCTGGTACTCGGGTGCAACATTCCAGACGCTTTACTAACACTCTCCCGACTTGGAGAGTCAGTCCCTTTAACCTCCTGTTTGGCCCAGTTTGCAATTTCTGCGGAAGATGAACAGGAATAGCGAGAACCAATGAGAGACTAGCTGGAGGTGTCTGGACGGGCAAATTTAACTCTCATTTCCCACCAGGAAGAGGAAATAACCAAAGGCTCAGCGTGCCGTGCCGGAACCAGATTAGGGCCTGAAGCCATCCTGCGGTGTTGCGGCCAGCTCACAAGAAAACGAGTTGAAGAAAGGAGCTCAGGGACACTGTAATTCACAAACCTGCAGAGTTATAAATGACAACTATCGTCCAAAAATATACTGAAGTAAGGCTGCCAAGAGGACTTGAAAGCGGGGCAGAATTGCAGGAAACCGATTTCAGGAGGTAGACTGGAATTGCATTGAAAGCATAGGAAAAGAGGCAGAACGTCCACAATGATGCACTTGGCCAAAAAGGGCGTATGCGTTTTTTCCTGAATATATTCAGGAAAAAACGCATACGCCCTTTTTGGCCAACCAAGCAAGCTTGCAAAGGAAATCTGCACTACAATGAAGTCTCACTTCCCCCCGGTCAAAAGGGCCATCTGAAAAATGTGTAAAATCCAGAAAGGCAGGACAGGCCATGGAGAACTGGGAGCCTTGTTATGCTGATGGGCGGGATGTAAATTGCCAACAGACACTCGGGAGAAGTGTATGGTGTTTCCTGAAACATCTAAAAAACAAAGCAACAGAGCCTAGGGCACTTCCACTTATGGTCCTATAGCTTTGGGAAATTAAAATCAAAAAGATACAGCCACCCCAATGTTTGGGACGCCTCTGTTTACAAGAACCTCGTTTACCGTACAAGTTCAATATCACAGAAAGTGAAAAATGGATAAAGAACTTGTGGTACTTACGTACAATGCAGTATCACTCAGCAGTGAAATCTATGTCATCAGGCCCGTAGCAGCACAATGAGTGGATTCAGGTACGATGATTCTAACTGAAATAAGTCACACAGAAAAAGAAACATCATAAGATATCAGTAATACACGGAATGTAAACTTGGCTACACAGGAACTGAATTACAGAACAGAACAGGGTCTCAAATTTAGAAAACCACCTTATGCTTGTTTAAGGGTAAAGGTGAGTTGGGGTGCTGCATAAAACCAGAGATTGAAATGAGCACAGATAAAGTTCCTTAAGCCAAATATGGAATAGACAAGAGCTACTCCTTGCTCAACGAAATGGACTCAACACCGCATATTAAACGCCTAAGAATGTACCTGACTCTTAAGTATCTTAAAACCTATGGATTGCTATGTCTCCGAAAGAGAATCAAGCATGTGTACAGGGACATAAACGCAGCAGTGATAGGATTGGAGAGGTTCGGTGAGCAAATGAAGACCCTTTGAAGTCATATTGCATGGTACCCATTCCACGGGTTTCAACTACCCAGGTTTAAGGTATTCTTCCTTCAGCTAAAACATGCATGTGGAACCTAGAGTATGATCAACCATGTGATCGGGAGACGTGTTCAAATATGTCTCAGTTTTCGTACCCTGGTACTCGGGTGCAACATTCCAGACGCTTTACTAACACTCTCCCGACTTGGAGAGTCAGTCCCTTTAACCTCCTGTTTGACCCAGTTTGCAATTTCTGCGGAAGATGAACAGGAATAGCGAGAACCAATGAGAGACTAGCTGGAGGTGTCTGGACGGGCAAATTTAACTCTCATTTCCCACCAGGAAGAGGAAATAACCAAAGGCTCAGCGTGCCGTGCCGGAACCAGATTAGGGCCTGAAGCCATCCTGTGGTGTTGCGGCCAGCTCACAAGAAAACGAGTTGAAGAAAGGAGCTCAGGGGCACTGTAATTCACAAACCTGCAGAGTTATAAATGACAGCTATCGTCCAAAAATATACTGAAGTAAGGCTGCCAAGAGGACTTGAAAGCGGGGCAGAATTGCAGGAAACCGATTTCAGGAGGTAGACTGGAATTGCATTGAAAGCATAGGAAAAGAGGCAGAACGTCCACAATGATGCACTTGGCCAAAAAGGGCGTATGCGTTTTTTCCTGAATATATTCAGGAAAAAACGCATACGCCCTTTTTGGCCAACCAAGCAAGCTTGCAAAGGAAATCTGCACTACAATGAAGTCTCACTTCCCCCCGGTCAAAAGGGCCATGTGAAAAAAGTGTAAAATCCAGAAAGGCAGGACAGGCCATGGAGAACTGTGAGCCTTGTTATGCTGATGGGCGGGATGTAAATTGCCAACAGACACTCGGGAGAAGTGTATGGTGTTTCCTGAAACGTCTAAAAAACAAAGCAACAGAGCCTAGGGCACTTCCACTTATGGTCCTATAGCTTAGGGAAATTAAAATCAAAAAGATACAGCCACCCCAATGTTTGGGACGCCTCTGTTTACAAGAACCTCGTTTACCGTACAAGTTCAATATCACAGAAAGTGAAAAATGGATAAAGAACTTGTGGTACTTACGTACAATGCAGTATCACTCAGCAGTGAAATCTATGTCATCAGGCCCGTAGCAGCACAATGAGTGGATTCAGGTACGATGATTCTAACTGAAATAAGTCACACAGAAAAAGAAACATCATAAGATATCAGTAATACACGGAATGTAAACTTGGCTACACAGGAACTGAATTACAGAACAGAACAGGGTCTCAAATTTAGAAAACCACCTTATGCTTGTTTAAGGGTAAAGGTGAGTTGGGGTGCTGCATAAAACCAGAGATTGAAATGAGCACAGATAAAGTTCCTTAAGCCAAATATGGAATAGACAAGAGCTACTCCTTGCTCAACGAAATGGACTCAACACCGCATATTAAACGCCTAAGAATGTACCTGACTCTTAAGTATCTTAAAACCTATGGATTGCTATGTCTCCGAAAGAGAATCAAGCATGTGTACAGGGACATAAACGCAGCAGTGATAGGATTGGAGAGGTTCGGTGAGCAAATGAAGACCCTTTGAAGTCATATTGCATGGTACCCATTCCACGGGTTTCAGCTACCCAGGTTTAAGGTATTCTTCCTTCAGCTAAAACATGCATGTGGAACCCAGAGTATGATCAACCATGTGATCGGGAGACGTGTTCAAATATGTCTCAGTTTTCCTCCCCTGGTACTCGGGTGCAACATTCCAGACGCTTTACTAACACTCTCCCCACTTGGAGAGTCAGCGCCTTTAACCTCCTGTTTGGCCCAGTTTGCAATTACTGCGGAAGATGAACAGGAATAGGGAGAACCAATGAGAGACTAGCTGGAGGTGTCTGGACGGGCAAATTTAACTCTCATTTCCCAACAGGAAGAGGAAATAACCAAAGGCTCAGCGTGCCGTGCCGGAATGAGATTAGGGCCTGAAGCCATCCTGCGGTGTTGCGGCCAGCTCAAAAGAAAGCGAGTTGAAGAAAGGAGCTCAGGGGCACTGTAATTCACAAACCTGCAGAGTTATAAATGACAGCTATCGTCCAAAAATATACTGAAGTAAGGCTGCCAAGAGGACTTGAAAGCGGGGCAGAATTGCAGGAAACCGATTTCAGGAGGTAGACTGGAATTGCATTGAAAGCATAGGAAAAGAGGCAGAACGTCCACAATGATGCACTTGGCCAAAAAGGGCGTATGCGTTTTTTCCTGAATATATTCAGGAAGAAACGCATACGCCCTTTTTGGCCAACCAAGCAAACTTGCAAAGGAAATCTGCACTACAATGAAGTCTCACTTCCCCCCAGTCAAAAGGGCCATCTGAAAAAAGTGTAAAATCCAGAAAGGCAGGACAGGCCATGGAGAACTGGGAGCCTTGTTATGCTGATGGGTGGGATGTAAATTGCCAACAGACACTCGGGAGAAGTGTATGGTGTTTCCTGAAACATCTAAGAAACAAAGCAACAGAGCCTAGGGCACTTCCACTTATGTTCCTATAGCTTAGGGAAATTAAAATCAAAAAGACACAGCCACCCCAAAGTTTGGGACGCCTCTGTTTACAAGAACCTCGTTTACCGTACAAGTTCAACATCGCAGAAAGTGAAAAATGGATAAAGAAGTTGTGGTATTTACTTACAAAGCAATATCACTCAGCAATGAAATCTATGTCATCAGGCCCTTAGCAGCACAATGAGTGGATTCAGGTATGATGATTCTAACTGAAATAAGTCACACAGAAAAAGAAACATCATAAGATATCAGTAATACACGGAATGTAAACTTGGCTACACAGGAACTGAATTACAGAACAGAACAGGGTCTCAAATTTAGAAAACCAACTTATGCTTGCTTAAGGGGAAAGGTGAGTTGGGGTGCTGCATAAAACCAGAGATTGAAATGAGCACAGATAAAGTTCCTTAAGCCAAATATGGAATAGACAAGAGCTACTCCTTGCTCAACAAAATGGACTCAACACCCCATATTAAATGCCTAAGAATGTACCTGACTAGTAAGTATCTTAAAACCTATGGATTGCTATGTCTCCAAATGAGAATCAAGCGTGTGTACAGGGGCATAAACGCAGCAGTGATAGGATTGGAGAGGTTCGGTGAGCAAATGAAGACCCTTTGAAGTCATATTTCATGGTACCCATTCCACGGGTTTCAACTACCAAGGTTTAAGGTATTCTTCCTTCAGCTAAAACATGCATGTGAAACCCAGAGTATGTTCAACAGTGTGAACGGGAGACGTGTTCAAATATGTCTCAGTTTTCCTCCCCTGGTACTCGGGTGCAACATTCCAGACGCTTTACTAACACTCTCCCCACTTGGAGAGTCATCGCCTTTAACCTCCTGTTTGGCCCAGTTTGCAATTTCTGCGGAAGATGAACAGGAATAGGGAGAACCAATGAGAGACTAGCTGGAGGTGTCTGGACGGGCAAATTTAACTCTCATTTCCCACCAGGAAGAGGAACTAACCAAAGGCTCAGCGTGCCATGCCGGAACCAGATTAGGGCCTGAAGCCATCCTGCGGTGTTGCGGCCAGCTCAAAGGAAAACGAGTTGAAGAAAGGAGCTCAGGGGCACTGTAATTCACAAACCTGCAGAGTTATAAATGACAGCTATCGTCCAAAAATATACTGAAGTAAGGCTGCCAAGAGGACTTGAAAGTGGGGCAGAATTGCAGGAAACCGATTTCAGGAGGTAGACTGGAATTGCATTGAAAGCATAGGAAAAGAGGCAGAACGTCCACAATGATGCACTTGGCCAAAAAGGGCGTATGCGTTTTTTCCTGAATATATTCAGGAAAAAACACATACGCCCTTTTTGGCCAACCAAGCAAGCTTGCAAAGGAAATCTGCACTACAATGAAGTCTCACTTCCCCCCGGTCAAAAGGGCCATCTGAAAAAAGTGTAAAATCCAGAAAGGCAGGACAGGCCATGGAGAACTGGGAGCCTTGTTATGCTGATGGGCGGGATGTAAATTGCCAACAGACACTCGGGAGAAGTGTATGGTGTTTCCTGAAACATCTAAAAAATAAAGCAACAGAGCCTAGGGCACTTCCACTTATGGCCTTATAGCTTAGGGAAATTAAAATCAAAAAGACACAGCCACCCCAAAGTTTGGGACGCCTCTGTTTACAAGAACCTCGTTTACCGTACAAGTTCAACATCGCAGAAATTGAAAAATGGATAAAGAAGTTGTGGTATTTACTTACAAAGCAATATCACTCAGCAATGAAATCTATGTCATCAGGCCCGTAGCAGCATAATGAGTGGATCAGGTACGATGATTCTAACTGAAATAAGTCACACAGAAAAAGAAACATCATAAGATATCACTAATACACGGAATGTAAACTTGGCTACACAGGAACTGAATTACAGAACAGAACAGGGTCTCAAATTTAGAAAACCAACTTATGCTTGCTTAAGGGGAAAGGTGAGTTGGGGTGCTGCATAAAACCAGAGATTGAAATGAGCACAGATAAAGTTCCTTAAGCCAAATATGGAATAGACAAGAGCTACTCCTTGCTCAACAAAATGGACTCAACACCCCATATTAAATGCCTAAGAATGTACCTGACTAGTAAGTATCTTAAAACCTATGGATTGCTATGTCTCCAAATGAGAATCAAGCGTGTGTACAGGGGCATAAACGCAGCAGTGATAGGATTGGAGAGGTTCGGTGAGCAAATGAAGACCCTTTGAAGTCATATTTCATGGTACCCATTCCACGGGTTTCAACTACCCAGGTTTAAGGTATTCTTCCTTCAGCTAAAACATGCATGTGGAACCTAGAGTATGATCAACCATGTGATCGGGAGACGTGTTCAAATATGTCTCAGTTTTCGTACCCTGGTACTCGGGTGCAACATTCCAGACGCTTTACTAACACTCTCCCGACTTGGAGAGTCAGTCCCTTTAACCTCCTGTTTGACCCAGTTTGCAATTTCTGCTGAAGATGAACAGGAATAGCGAGAACCAATGAGAGACTAGCTGGAGGTGTCTGGACGGGCAAATTTAACTCTCATTTCCCACCAGGAAGAGGAAATAACCAAAGGCTCAGCGTGCCGTGCCGGAACCAGATTAGGGCCTGAAGCCATCCTGTGGTGTTGCGGCCAGCTCACAAGAAAACGAGTTGAAGAAAGGAGCTCAGGGGCACTGTAATTCACAAACCTGCAGAGTTATAAATGACAGCTATCGTCCAAAAATATACTGAAGTAAGGCTGCCAAGAGGACTTGAAAGCGGGGCAGAATTGCAGGAAACCGATTTCAGGAGGTAGACTGGAATTGCATTGAAAGCATAGGAAAAGAGGCAGAACGTCCACAATGATGCACTTGGCCAAAAAGGGCGTATGCGTTTTTTCCTGAATATATTCAGGAAAAAACGCATACGCCCTTTTTGGCCAACCAAGCAAGCTTGCAAAGGAAATCTGCACTACAATGAAGTCTCACTTCCCCCCGGTCAAAAGGGCCATGTGAAAAAAGTGTAAAATCCAGAAAGGCAGGACAGGCCATGGAGAACTGGGAGCCTTGTTATGCTGATGGGCGGGATGTAAATTGCCAACAGACACTCGGGAGAAGTGTATGGTGTTTCCTGAAACGTCTAAAAAACAAAGCAACAGAGCCTAGGGCACTTCCACTTATGGTCCTATAGCTTAGGGAAATTAAAATCAAAAAGATACAGCCACCCCAATGTTTGGGACGCCTCTGTTTACAAGAACCTCGTTTACCGTACAAGTTCAATATCACAGAAAGTGAAAAATGGATAAAGAACTTGTGGTACTTACGTACAATGCAGTATCACTCAGCAGTGAAATCTATGTCATCAGGCCCGTAGCAGCACAATGAGTGGATTCAGGTACGATGATTCTAACTGAAATAAGTCACACAGAAAAAGAAACATCATAAGATATCAGTAATACACGGAATGTAAACTTGGCTACACAGGAACTGAATTACAGAACAGAACAGGGTCTCAAATTTAGAAAACCACCTTATGCTTGTTTAAGGGTAAAGGTGAGTTGGGGTGCTGCATAAAACCAGAGATTGAAATGAGCACAGATAAAGTTCCTTAAGCCAAATATGGAATAGACAAGAGCTACTCCTTGCTCAACGAAATGGACTCAACACCGCATATTAAACGCCTAAGAATGTACCTGACTCTTAAGTATCTTAAAACCTATGGATTGCTATGTCTCCGAAAGAGAATCAAGCATGTGTACAGGGACATAAACGCAGCAGTGATAGGATTGGAGAGGTTCGGTGAGCAAATGAAGACCCTTTGAAGTCATATTGCATGGTACCCATTCCACGGGTTTCAGCTACCCAGGTTTAAGGTATTCTTCCTTCAGCTAAAACATGCATGTGGAACCCAGAGTATGATCAACCATGTGATCGGGAGACGTGTTCAAATATGTCTCAGTTTTCCTCCCCTGGTACTCGGGTGCAACATTCCAGACGCTTTACTAACACTCTCCCCACTTGGAGAGTCAGCGCCTTTAACCTCCTGTTTGGCCCAGTTTGCAATTACTGCGGAAGATGAACAGGAATAGGGAGAACCAATGAGAGACTAGCTGGAGGTGTCTGGACGGGCAAATTTAACTCTCATTTCCCAACAGGAAGAGGAAATAACCAAAGGCTCAGCGTGCCGTGCCGGAATGAGATTAGGGCCTGAAGCCATCCTGCGGTGTTGCGGCCAGCTCAAAAGAAAGCGAGTTGAAGAAAGGAGCTCAGGGGCACTGTAATTCACAAACCTGCAGAGTTATAAATGACAGCTATCGTCCAAAAATATACTGAAGTAAGGCTGCCAAGAGGACTTGAAAGCGGGGCAGAATTGCAGGAAACCGATTTCAGGAGGTAGACTGGAATTGCATTGAAAGCATAGGAAAAGAGGCAGAACGTCCACAATGATGCACTTGGCCAAAAAGGGCGTATGCGTTTTTTCCTGAATATATTCAGGAAGAAACGCATACGCCCTTTTTGGCCAACCAAGCAAACTTGCAAAGGAAATCTGCACTACAATGAAGTCTCACTTCCCCCCAGTCAAAAGGGCCATCTGAAAAAAGTGTAAAATCCAGAAAGGCAGGACAGGCCATGGAGAACTGGGAGCCTTGTTATGCTGATGGGTGGGATGTAAATTGCCAACAGACACTCGGGAGAAGTGTATGGTGTTTCCTGAAACATCTAAGAAACAAAGCAACAGAGCCTAGGGCACTTCCACTTATGTTCCTATAGCTTAGGGAAATTAAAATCAAAAAGACACAGCCACCCCAAAGTTTGGGACGCCTCTGTTTACAAGAACCTCGTTTACCGTACAAGTTCAACATCGCAGAAAGTGAAAAATGGATAAAGAAGTTGTGGTATTTACTTACAAAGCAATATCACTCAGCAATGAAATCTATGTCATCAGGCCCTTAGCAGCACAATGAGTGGATTCAGGTATGATGATTCTAACTGAAATAAGTCACACAGAAAAAGAAACATCATAAGATATCAGTAATACACGGAATGTAAACTTGGCTACACAGGAACTGAATTACAGAACAGAACAGGGTCTCAAATTTAGAAAACCAACTTATGCTTGCTTAAGGGGAAAGGTGAGTTGGGGTGCTGCATAAAACCAGAGATTGAAATGAGCACAGATAAAGTTCCTTAAGCCAAATATGGAATAGACAAGAGCTACTCCTTGCTCAACAAAATGGACTCAACACCCCATATTAAATGCCTAAGAATGTACCTGACTAGTAAGTATCTTAAAACCTATGGATTGCTATGTCTCCAAATGAGAATCAAGCGTGTGTACAGGGGCATAAACGCAGCAGTGATAGGATTGGAGAGGTTCGGTGAGCAAATGAAGACCCTTTGAAGTCATATTTCATGGTACCCATTCCACGGGTTTCAACTACCAAGGTTTAAGGTATTCTTCCTTCAGCTAAAACATGCATGTGAAACCCAGAGTATGTTCAACAGTGTGAACGGGAGACGTGTTCAAATATGTCTCAGTTTTCCTCCCCTGGTACTCGGGTGCAACATTCCAGACGCTTTACTAACACTCTCCCCACTTGGAGAGTCATCGCCTTTAACCTCCTGTTTGGCCCAGTTTGCAATTTCTGCGGAAGATGAACAGGAATAGGGAGAACCAATGAGAGACTAGCTGGAGGTGTCTGGACGGGCAAATTTAACTCTCATTTCCCACCAGGAAGAGGAACTAACCAAAGGCTCAGCGTGCCATGCCGGAACCAGATTAGGGCCTGAAGCCATCCTGCGGTGTTGCGGCCAGCTCAAAGGAAAACGAGTTGAAGAAAGGAGCTCAGGGGCACTGTAATTCACAAACCTGCAGAGTTATAAATGACAGCTATCGTCCAAAAATATACTGAAGTAAGGCTGCCAAGAGGACTTGAAAGTGGGGCAGAATTGCAGGAAACCGATTTCAGGAGGTAGACTGGAATTGCATTGAAAGCATAGGAAAAGAGGCAGAACGTCCACAATGATGCACTTGGCCAAAAAGGGCGTATGCGTTTTTTCCTGAATATATTCAGGAAAAAACACATACGCCCTTTTTGGCCAACCAAGCAAGCTTGCAAAGGAAATCTGCACTACAATGAAGTCTCACTTCCCCCCGGTCAAAAGGGCCATCTGAAAAAAGTGTAAAATCCAGAAAGGCAGGACAGGCCATGGAGAACTGGGAGCCTTGTTATGCTGATGGGCGGGATGTAAATTGCCAACAGACACTCGGGAGAAGTGTATGGTGTTTCCTGAAACATCTAAAAAATAAAGCAACAGAGCCTAGGGCACTTCCACTTATGGCCTTATAGCTTAGGGAAATTAAAATCAAAAAGACACAGCCACCCCAAAGTTTGGGACGCCTCTGTTTACAAGAACCTCGTTTACCGTACAAGTTCAACATCGCAGAAATTGAAAAATGGATAAAGAAGTTGTGGTATTTACTTACAAAGCAATATCACTCAGCAATGAAATCTATGTCATCAGGCCCGTAGCAGCATAATGAGTGGATCAGGTACGATGATTCTAACTGAAATAAGTCACACAGAAAAAGAAACATCATAAGATATCACTAATACACGGAATGTAAACTTGGCTACACAGGAACTGAATTACAGAACAGAACAGGGTCTCAAATTTAGAAAACCAACTTATGCTTGCTTAAGGGGAAAGGTGAGTTGGGGTGCTGCATAAAACCAGAGATTGAAATGAGCACAGATAAAGTTCCTTAAGCCAAATATGGAATAGACAAGAGCTACTCCTTGCTCAACAAAATGGACTCAACACCCCATATTAAATGCCTAAGAATGTACCTGACTAGTAAGTATCTTAAAACCTATGGATTGCTATGTCTCCAAATGAGAATCAAGCGTGTGTACAGGGGCATAAACGCAGCAGTGATAGGATTGGAGAGGTTCGGTGAGCAAATGAAGACCCTTTGAAGTCATATTTCATGGTACCCATTCCACGGGTTTCAACTACCAAGGTTTAAGGTATTCTTCCTTCAGCTAAAACATGCATGTGAAACCCAGAGTATGTTCAACAGTGTGAACGGGAGACGTGTTCAAATATGTCTCAGTTTTCCTCCCCTGGTACTCGGGTGCAACATTCCAGACGCTTTACTAACACTCTCCCCACTTGGAGAGTCATCGCCTTTAACCTCCTGTTTGGCCCAGTTTGCAATTTCTGCGGAAGATGAACAGGAATAGGGAGAACCAATGAGAGACTAGCTGGAGGTGTCTGGACGGGCAAATTTAACTCTCATTTCCCACCAGGAAGAGGAACTAACCAAAGGCTCAGCGTGCCATGCCGGAACCAGATTAGGGCCTGAAGCCATCCTGCGGTGTTGCGGCCAGCTCAAAGGAAAACGAGTTGAAGAAAGGAGCTCAGGGGCACTGTAATTCACAAACCTGCAGAGTTATAAATGACAGCTATCGTCCAAAAATATACTGAAGTAAGGCTGCCAAGAGGACTTGAAAGTGGGGCAGAATTGCAGGAAACCGATTTCAGGAGGTAGACTGGAATTGCATTGAAAGCATAGGAAAAGAGGCAGAACGTCCACAATGATGCACTTGGCCAAAAAGGGCGTATGCGTTTTTTCCTGAATATATTCAGGAAAAAACACATACGCCCTTTTTGGCCAACCAAGCAAGCTTGCAAAGGAAATCTGCACTACAATGAAGTCTCACTTCCCCCCGGTCAAAAGGGCCATCTGAAAAAAGTGTAAAATCCAGAAAGGCAGGACAGGCCATGGAGAACTGGGAGCCTTGTTATGCTGATGGGCGGGATGTAAATTGCCAACAGACACTCGGGAGAAGTGTATGGTGTTTCCTGAAACATCTAAAAAATAAAGCAACAGAGCCTAGGGCACTTCCACTTATGGCCTTATAGCTTAGGGAAATTAAAATCAAAAAGACACAGCCACCCCAAAGTTTGGGACGCCTCTGCTTACAAGAACCTCGTTTACCGTACAAGTTCAACATCGCAGAAAGTGAAAAATGGATAAAGAAGTTGTGGTATTTACTTACAAAGCAATATCACTCAGCAATGAAATCTATGTCATCAGGCCCGTAGCAGCATAATGAGTGGATCAGGTACGATGATTCTAAGTGAAATAAGTCACACAGAAAAAGAAACATCATAAGATATCAGTAATACACGGAATGTAAACTTGGCTACACAGGAACTGAATTACAGAACAGAACAGGGTCTCAAATTTAGAAAACCAACTTATGCTTGCTTAAGGGGAAAGGTGAGTTGGGGTGCTGCATAAAACCAGAGATTGAAATGAGCACAGAAAAAGTTCCTTAAGCCAAATATGGAATAGACAAGAGCTACTCCTTGCTCAACGAAATGGACTCAACACCCCATATTAAATGCCTAAGAATGTACCTGACTAGTAAGTATCTTAAACCCTATGGATTGCTATGTCTCCAAAAGAGAATCAAGCATGTGTACAGGGGCATAAACGCAGCAGTGATAGGATTAGAGAGGTTCGGTGAGCAAATGAAGATCCTTTGAAGTCTTATTGCATGGTACCCATTCCACGGGTTTCAACTCTCCAGGTTTAAGGTATTCTTCCTTCAGCTAAAACATGCATGTGAAACCCAGAGTATGATCAACAGTGTGAACGGGAGACGTGTTCAAATATCTCTCAGTTTTCCTCCCCTGGTACTCGGGTGCAACATTCCAGACGCTTTACTAACACTCTCCCCACTTGGAGAGTCAGCGCCTTTAACCTCCTGTTTGACCCAGTTTGCAATTTCTGCGGAAGATGAACAGGAATAGGGAGAACCAATGAGAGACTAGCTGGAGGTGTCTGGATGGGCAAATTTAACTCTCATTTCCCACCAGGAAGAGGAACTAACCAAAGGCTCAGCGTGCCGTGCCGGAATGAGATTAGGGCCTGAAGCCATCCTGCGGTGTTGCGGCCAGCTCAAAAGAAAACGAGTTGAAGAAAGGAGCTCAGGGGCACTGTAATTCACAAACCTGCAGAGTTATAAATGACAGCTATCGTCCAAAAATATACTGAAGTAAGGCTGCCAAGAGGACTTGAAAGCGGGGCAGAATTGCAGGAAACCGATTTCAGGAGGTAGACTGGAATTGCATTGAAAGCATAGGAAAAGAGGCAGAACGTCCACAATGATGCACTTGGCCAAAAAGGGCGTATGCGTTTTTTCCTGAATATATTCAGGAAAAAACGCATACGCCCTTTTTGGCCAACCAAGCAAGCTTGCAAAGGAAATCTGCACTACAATGAAGTCTCACTTCCCCCCCCCCCCCGGTCAAAAGGGCCATCTGAAAAAAGTGTAAAATCCAGAAAGGCAGGACAGGCCATGGAAAACTGGGAGCCTCGTTATGCTGATGGGCGGGATGTAAATTGCCAACAGACACTCGGGAGAAGTGTATGGTGTTTCCTGAAACATCTAAAAAACAAAGCAACAGAGCCTAGGGCACTTCCACTTATGGTCCTATAGCTTAGGGAAATTAAAATCAAAAAGACACAGCCACCCCAAAGTTTGGGACGCCTCTGTTTACAAGAACCTCGTTTACCCGTACAAGTTCAACATCGCAGAAAGTGAAAAATGGATAAAGAAGTTGTGGTATTTACTTACAAAGCAATATCACTCAGCAATGAAATCTATGTCATCAGGCCCGTAGCAGCACAATGAGTGGATTCAGGTATGATGATTCTAACTGAAATAAGTCACACAGAAAAAGAAACATCATAAGATATCAGTAATACACGGAATGTAAACTTGGCTACACAGGAACTGAATTACAGAACAGAACAGGGTCTCAAATTTAGAAAACCAACTTATGCTTGCTTAAGGGGAAAGGTGAGTTGGGGTGCTGCATAAAACCAGAGATTGAAATGAGCACAGATAAAGTTCCTTAAGCCAAATATGGAATAGACAAGAGCTACTCCTTGCTCAACAAAATGGACTCAACACCCCATATTAAATGCCTAAGAATGTACCTGACTAGTAAGTATCTTAAAACCTATGGATTGCTATGTCTCCAAATGAGAATCAAGCGTGTGTACAGGGGCATAAACGCAGCAGTGATAGGATTGGAGAGGTTCGGTGAGCAAATGAAGACCCTTTGAAGTCATATTTCATGGTACCCATTCCACGGGTTTCAACTACCAAGGTTTAAGGTATTCTTCCTTCAGCTAAAACATGCATGTGAAACCCAGAGTATGTTCAACAGTGTGAACGGGAGACGTGTTCAAATATGTCTCAGTTTTCCTCCCCTGGTACTCGGGTGCAACATTCCAGACGCTTTACTAACACTCTCCCCACTTGGAGAGTCATCGCCTTTAACCTCCTGTTTGGCCCAGTTTGCAATTTCTGCGGAAGATGAACAGGAATAGGGAGAACCAATGAGAGACTAGCTGGAGGTGTCTGGACGGGCAAATTTAACTCTCATTTCCCACCAGGAAGAGGAACTAACCAAAGGCTCAGCGTGCCATGCCGGAACCAGATTAGGGCCTGAAGCCATCCTGCGGTGTTGCGGCCAGCTCAAAGGAAAACGAGTTGAAGAAAGGAGCTCAGGGGCACTGTAATTCACAAACCTGCAGAGTTATAAATGACAGCTATCGTCCAAAAATATACTGAAGTAAGGCTGCCAAGAGGACTTGAAAGTGGGGCAGAATTGCAGGAAACCGATTTCAGGAGGTAGACTGGAATTGCATTGAAAGCATAGGAAAAGAGGCAGAACGTCCACAATGATGCACTTGGCCAAAAAGGGCGTATGCGTTTTTTCCTGAATATATTCAGGAAAAAACACATACGCCCTTTTTGGCCAACCAAGCAAGCTTGCAAAGGAAATCTGCACTACAATGAAGTCTCACTTCCCCCCGGTCAAAAGGGCCATCTGAAAAAAGTGTAAAATCCAGAAAGGCAGGACAGGCCATGGAGAACTGGGAGCCTTGTTATGCTGATGGGCGGGATGTAAATTGCCAACAGACACTCGGGAGAAGTGTATGGTGTTTCCTGAAACATCTAAAAAATAAAGCAACAGAGCCTAGGGCACTTCCACTTATGGCCTTATAGCTTAGGGAAATTAAAATCAAAAAGACACAGCCAACCCAAAGTTTGGGACGCCTCTGCTTACAAGAACCTCGTTTACCGTACAAGTTCAACATCGCAGAAAGTGAAAAATGGATAAAGAAGTTGTGGTATTTACTTACAAAGCAATATCACTCAGCAATGAAATCTATGTCATCAGGCCCGTAGCAGCATAATGAGTGGATCAGGTACGATGATTCTAAGTGAAATAAGTCACACAGAAAAAGAAACATCATAAGATATCAGTAATACACGGAATGTAAACTTGGCTACACAGGAACTGAATTACAGAACAGAACAGGGTCTCAAATTTAGAAAACCAACTTATGCTTGCTTAAGGGGAAAGGTGAGTTGGGGTGCTGCATAAAACCAGAGATTGAAATGAGCACAGATAAAGTTCCTTAAGCCAAATATGGAATAGACAAGAGCTACTCCTTGCTCAACGAAATGGACTCAACACCCCATATTAAATGCCTAAGAATGTACCTGACTAGTAAGTATCTTAAACCCTATGGATTGCTATGTCTCCAAAAGAGAATCAAGCATGTGTACAGGGGCATAAACGCAGCAGTGATAGGATTAGAGAGGTTCGGTGAGCAAATGAAGATCCTTTGAAGTCTTATTGCATGGTACCCATTCCACGGGTTTCAACTCTCCAGGTTTAAGGTATTCTTCCTTCAGCTAAAACATGCATGTGAAACCCAGAGTATGATCAACAGTGTGAACGGGAGACGTGTTCAAATATCTCTCAGTTTTCCTCCCCTGGTACTCGGGTGCAACATTCCAGACGCTTTACTAACACTCTCCCCACTTGGAGAGTCAGCGCCTTTAACCTCCTGTTTGACCCAGTTTGCAATTTCTGCGGAAGATGAACAGGAATAGGGAGAACCAATGAGAGACTAGCTGGAGGTGTCTGGATGGGCAAATTTAACTCTCATTTCCCACCAGGAAGAGGAACTAACCAAAGGCTCAGCGTGCCGTGCCGGAATGAGATTAGGGCCTGAAGCCATCCTGCGGTGTTGCGGCCAGCTCAAAAGAAAACGAGTTGAAGAAAGGAGCTCAGGGGCACTGTAATTCACAAACCTGCAGAGTTATAAATGACAGCTATCGTCCAAAAATATACTGAAGTAAGGCTGCCAAGAGGACTTGAAAGCGGGGCAGAATTGCAGGAAACCGATTTCAGGAGGTAGACTGGAATTGCATTGAAAGCATAGGAAAAGAGGCAGAACGTCCACAATGATGCACTTGGCCAAAAAGGGCGTATGCGTTTTTTCCTGAATATATTCAGGAAAAAACGCATACGCCCTTTTTGGCCAACCAAGCAAGCTTGCAAAGGAAATCTGCACTACAATGAAGTCTCACTTCCCCCCCCCCCCGGTCAAAAGGGCCATCTGAAAAAAGTGTAAAATCCAGAAAGGCAGGACAGGCCATGGAAAACTGGGAGCCTCGTTATGCTGATGGGCGGGATGTAAATTGCCAACAGACACTCGGGAGAAGTGTATGGTGTTTCCTGAAACATCTAAAAAACAAAGCAACAGAGCCTAGGGCACTTCCACTTATGGTCCTATAGCTTAGGGAAATTAAAATCAAAAAGACACAGCCACCCCAAAGTTTGGGACGCCTCTGTTTACAAGAACCTCGTTTACCGTACAAGTTCAACATCGCAGAAAGTGAAAAATGGATAAAGAAGTTGTGGTATTTACTTACAAAGCAATATCACTCAGCAATGAAATCTATGTCATCAGGCCCGTAGCAGCACAATGAGTGGATTCAGGTATGATGATTCTAACTGAAATAAGTCACACAGAAAAAGAAACATCATAAGATATCAGTAATACACGGAATGTAAACTTGGCTACACAGGAACTGAATTACAGAACAGAACAGGGTCTCAAATTTAGAAAACCAACTTATGCTTGCTTAAGGGGAAAGGTGAGTTGGGGTGCTGCATAAAACCAGAGATTGAAATGAGCACAGATAAAGTTCCTTAAGCCAAATATGGAATAGACAAGAGCTACTCCTTGCTCAACAAAATGGACTCAACACCCCATATTAAATGCCTAAGAATGTACCTGACTAGTAAGTATCTTAAAACCTATGGATTGCTATGTCTCCAAATGAGAATCAAGCGTGTGTACAGGGGCATAAACGCAGCAGTGATAGGATTGGAGAGGTTCGGTGAGCAAATGAAGACCCTTTGAAGTCATATTTCATGGTACCCATTCCACGGGTTTCAACTACCAAGGTTTAAGGTATTCTTCCTTCAGCTAAAACATGCATGTGAAACCCAGAGTATGTTCAACAGTGTGAACGGGAGACGTGTTCAAATATGTCTCAGTTTTCCTCCCCTGGTACTCGGGTGCAACATTCCAGACGCTTTACTAACACTCTCCCCACTTGGAGAGTCATCGCCTTTAACCTCCTGTTTGGCCCAGTTTGCAATTTCTGCGGAAGATGAACAGGAATAGGGAGAACCAATGAGAGACTAGCTGGAGGTGTCTGGACGGGCAAATTTAACTCTCATTTCCCACCAGGAAGAGGAACTAACCAAAGGCTCAGCGTGCCATGCCGGAACCAGATTAGGGCCTGAAGCCATCCTGCGGTGTTGCGGCCAGCTCAAAGGAAAACGAGTTGAAGAAAGGAGCTCAGGGGCACTGTAATTCACAAACCTGCAGAGTTATAAATGACAGCTATCGTCCAAAAATATACTGAAGTAAGGCTGCCAAGAGGACTTGAAAGTGGGGCAGAATTGCAGGAAACCGATTTCAGGAGGTAGACTGGAATTGCATTGAAAGCATAGGAAAAGAGGCAGAACGTCCACAATGATGCACTTGGCCAAAAAGGGCGTATGCGTTTTTTCCTGAATATATTCAGGAAAAAACACATACGCCCTTTTTGGCCAACCAAGCAAGCTTGCAAAGGAAATCTGCACTACAATGAAGTCTCACTTCCCCCCGGTCAAAAGGGCCATCTGAAAAAAGTGTAAAATCCAGAAAGGCAGGACAGGCCATGGAGAACTGGGAGCCTTGTTATGCTGATGGGCGGGATGTAAATTGCCAACAGACACTCGGGAGAAGTGTATGGTGTTTCCTGAAACATCTAAAAAATAAAGCAACAGAGCCTAGGGCACTTCCACTTATGGCCTTATAGCTTAGGGAAATTAAAATCAAAAAGACACAGCCACCCCAAAGTTTGGGACGCCTCTGTTTACAAGAACCTCGTTTACCGTACAAGTTCAACATCGCAGAAATTGAAAAATGGATAAAGAAGTTGTGGTATTTACTTACAAAGCAATATCACTCAGCAATGAAATCTATGTCATCAGGCCCGTAGCAGCATAATGAGTGGATCAGGTACGATGATTCTAACTGAAATAAGTCACACAGAAAAAGAAACATCATAAGATATCACTAATACACGGAATGTAAACTTGGCTACACAGGAACTGAATTACAGAACAGAACAGGGTCTCAAATTTAGAAAACCAACTTATGCTTGCTTAAGGGGAAAGGTGAGTTGGGGTGCTGCATAAAACCAGAGATTGAAATGAGCACAGATAAAGTTCCTTAAGCCAAATATGGAATAGACAAGAGCTACTCCTTGCTCAACAAAATGGACTCAACACCCCACATTAAATGCCTAAGAATGTACCTGACTAGTAAGTATCTTAAAACCTATGGATTGCTATGTCTCCAAATGAGAATCAAGCGTGTGTACAGGGGCATAAACGCAGCAGTGATAGGATTGGAGAGGTTCGGTGAGCAAATGAAGACCCTTTGAAGTCATATTTCATGGTACCCATTCCACGGGTTTCAACTACCAAGGTTTAAGGTATTCTTCCTTCAGCTAAAACATGCATGTGAAACCCAGAGTATGTTCAACAGTGTGAACGGGAGACGTGTTCAAATATGTCTCAGTTTTCCTCCCCTGGTACTCGGGTGCAACATTCCAGACGCTTTACTAACACTCTCCCCACTTGGAGAGTCAGCGCCTTTAACCTCCTGTTTGGCCCAGTTTGCAATTTCTGCGGAAGATGAACAGGAATAGGGAGAACCAATGAGAGACTAGCTGGAGGTGTCTGGACGGGCAAATTTAACTCTCATTTCCCACCAGGAAGAGGAACTAACCAAAGGCTCAGCGTGCCATGCCGGAACCAGATTAGGGCCTGAAGCCATCCTGCGGTGTTGCGGCCAGCTCAAAGGAAAACGAGTTGAAGAAAGGAGCTCAGGGGCACTGTAATTCACAAACCTGCAGAGTTATAAATGACAGCTATCGTCCAAAAATATACTGAAGTAAGGCTGCCAAGAGGACTTGAAAGTGGGGCAGAATTGCAGGAAACCGATTTCAGGAGGTAGACTGGAATTGCATTGAAAGCATAGGAAAAGAGGCAGAACGTCCACAATGATGCACTTGGCCAAAAAGGGCGTATGCGTTTTTTCCTGAATATATTCAGGAAAAAACACATACGCCCTTTTTGGCCAACCAAGCAAGCTTGCAAAGGAAATCTGCACTACAATGAAGTCTCACTTCCCCCCGGTCAAAAGGGCCATCTGAAAAAAGTGTAAAATCCAGAAAGGCAGGACAGGCCATGGAGAACTGGGAGCCTTGTTATGCTGATGGGCGGGATGTAAATTGCCAACAGACACTCGGGAGAAGTGTATGGTGTTTCCTGAAACATCTAAAAAATAAAGCAACAGAGCCTAGGGCACTTCCACTTATGGCCTTATAGCTTAGGGAAATTAAAATCAAAAAGACACAGCCACCCCAAAGTTTGGGACGCCTCTGCTTACAAGAACCTCGTTTACCGTACAAGTTCAACATCGCAGAAAGTGAAAAATGGATAAAGAAGTTGTGGTATTTACTTACAAAGCAATATCACTCAGCAATGAAATCTATGTCATCAGGCCCGTAGCAGCATAATGAGTGGATCAGGTACGATGATTCTAAGTGAAATAAGTCACACAGAAAAAGAAACATCATAAGATATCAGTAATACACGGAATGTAAACTTGGCTACACAGGAACTGAATTACAGAACAGAACAGGGTCTCAAATTTAGAAAACCAACTTATGCTTGCTTAAGGGGAAAGGTGAGTTGGGGTGCTGCATAAAACCAGAGATTGAAATGAGCACAGATAAAGTTCCTTAAGCCAAATATGGAATAGACAAGAGCTACTCCTTGCTCAACGAAATGGACTCAACACCCCATATTAAATGCCTAAGAATGTACCTGACTAGTAAGTATCTTAAACCCTATGGATTGCTATGTCTCCAAAAGAGAATCAAGCATGTGTACAGGGGCATAAACGCAGCAGTGATAGGATTAGAGAGTTTCGGTGAGCAAATGAAGATCCTTTGAAGTCTTATTGCATGGTACCCATTCCACGGGTTTCAACTCTCCAGGTTTAAGGTATTCTTCCTTCAGCTAAAACATGCATGTGAAACCCAGAGTATGATCAACAGTGTGAACGGGAGACGTGTTCAAATATCTCTCAGTTTTCCTCCCCTGGTACTCGGGTGCAACATTCCAGACGCTTTACTAACACTCTCCCCACTTGGAGAGTCAGCGCCTTTAACCTCCTGTTTGACCCAGTTTGCAATTTCTGCGGAAGATGAACAGGAATAGGGAGAACCAATGAGAGACTAGCTGGAGGTGTCTGGATGGGCAAATTTAACTCTCATTTCCCACCAGGAAGAGGAACTAACCAAAGGCTCAGCGTGCCGTGCCGGAATGAGATTAGGGCCTGAAGCCATCCTGCGGTGTTGCGGCCAGCTCAAAAGAAAACGAGTTGAAGAAAGGAGCTCAGGGGCACTGTAATTCACAAACCTGCAGAGTTATAAATGACAGCTATCGTCCAAAAATATACTGAAGTAAGGCTGCCAAGAGGACTTGAAAGCGGGGCAGAATTGCAGGAAACCGATTTCAGGAGGTAGACTGGAATTGCATTGAAAGCATAGGAAAAGAGGCAGAACGTCCACAATGATGCACTTGGCCAAAAAGGGCGTATGCGTTTTTTCCTGAATATATTCAGGAAAAAACGCATACGCCCTTTTTGGCCAACCAAGCAAGCTTGCAAAGGAAATCTGCACTACAATGAAGTCTCACTTCCCCCCGGTCAAAAGGGCCATCTGAAAAAAGTGTAAAATCCAGAAAGGCAGGACAGGCCATGGAGAACTGGGAGCCTTGTTATGCTGATGGGCGGGATGTAAATTGCCAACAGCCACTCGGGAGAAGTGTATGGTGTTTCCTGAAACATCTAAAAAACAAAGCAACAGAGCCTTGGGCACTTCCACTTATGGTCCTATAGCTTAGGGAAATTAAAATCAAAAAGACACAGCCACCCCAAAGTTTGGGACGCCTCTGTTTACAAGAACCTCGTTTACAGTACAAGTTCAACATCGCAGAAAGTGAAAAATGGATAAAGAAGTCGTGGTATTTACTTACAAAGCAATATCACTCAGCAATGAAATCTATGTCATCAGGCCCGTAGCAGCATAATGAGTGGATTCAGGTACGATGATTCTAACTGAAATAAGTCACACAGAAAAAGAAACATCATAAGATATCACTAATACACGGAATGTAAACTGGGCTACACAGGAACTGAATTACAGAACAGAACAGGGTCTCAAATTTAGAAAACCAACTTATGCTTGCTTAAGGGGAAAGGTGAGTTGGGGTGCTGCATAAAACCAGAGATTGAAATGAGCACAGATAAAGTTCCTTAAGCCAAATATGGAATAGACAAGAGCTACTCCTTGCTCAACGAAATGGACTCAACACCCCATATTAAACGCCTAAGAATGTACCTGACTAGTAAGTATCTTAAAACCTATGGATTGCTATGTCTCCAAAAGAGAATCAAGCATGTGTACAGGGGCATAAACGCAGCAGTGATAGGATTGGAGAGGTTCGGTGAGCAAATGAAGACCCTTTGAAGTCATATTGCATGGTACCCATTACACGGGTCTCAACTCTCCAGGTTTAAGGTATTCTTCCTTCAGCTAAAACATGCATGTGGAACCCAGAGTATGATCAACCGTGTGAACGGGAGATGTGTTCAAATATGTCTCAGTTTTCCTCCCCTGGTACTCGGGTGCAACATTCCAGACGCTTTACTAACACTCTCCCCACTTGGAGAGTTAGCGCCTTTAACCTCCTGTTTGGCCCAGTTTGCAATTTCTGCGGAAGATGAACAGGAATAGGGAGAACCAATGAGAGACTAGCTGGAGGTGTCTGGACGGGCAAATTTAACTCTCATTTCCCACCAGGAAAAGGAACTAACCAAAGGCTCAGCATGCCGTGCCGGAACCAGATTAGGGCCTGAAGCCATCCTGCGGTGTTGCGGCCAGCTCAAAAGAAAGCGAGTTGAAGAAAGGAGCTCAGGGGCACTGTAATTCACAAACCTGCAGAGTTATAAATGACAGCTATCGTCCAAAAATATACTGAAGTAAGGCTGCCAAGAGGACTTGAAAGCGGGGCAGAATTGCAGGAAACCGATTTCAGGAGGTAGACTGGAATTGCATTGAAAGCATAGGAAAAGAGGCAGAACGTCCACAATGATGCACTTGGCCAAAAAGGGCGTATGCGTTTTTTCCTGAATATATTCAGGAAAAAACGCATACGCCCTTTTTGGCCAACCAAGCAAGCTTGCAAAGGAAATCTGCACTACAATGAAGTCTCACTTCCCCCCGGTCAATAGGGCCATCTGAAAAAAGTGTAAAATCCAGAAAGGCAGGACAGGCCATGGAGAACTGGGAGCCTTGTTATGCTGATGGGCGGGATGTAAATTGCCAACAGCCACTCGGGAGAAGTGTATGGTGTTTCCTGAAACACCCAGAAAACAAAGCAACAGAGCCTAGGGCACTTCCACTTATGGTCCTATAGCTTAGGGAAATTAAAATCAAAAAGACACAGCCACCCCAAAGTTTGGGACGCCTCTGTTTACAAGAACCTCGTTTACCGTACAAGTTCAATATCACAGAAAGTGAAAAATGGATAAAGAACTTGTGGTACTTATGTACAATGCAGTATCACTCAGCAATGAAATCTATGTCATCAGGCCCGTAGCAGCATAATGAGTGGATTCAGGTACGATGATTCTAACTGAAATAAGTCACACAGAAAAAGAAACATCATAAGATATCACTAATACACGGAATGTAAACTTGGCTACACAGGAACTGAATTCCAAAACACAACAGGGTCTCAAATTTAGAAAACCAACTTATGCTTGCTTAAGGGGAAAGGTGAGTTGGGGTGCTGCATAAAACCAGAGATTGAAATGAGCACAGATAAAGTTCCTTAAGCCAAAAATGGAATAGACAAGAGCTACTCCTTGCTCAACGAAATGGACTCAACACCCCATATTAAACGCCTAAGAATGTACCTGACTAGTAAGTATCTTAAAACCTATGGATTGCTATGTCTCCGAAAGAGAATCAAGCATGTGTACAGGGGCATAAACGCAGCAGTGATAGGATTGGAGAGGTTCGGTGAGCAAATGAAGACCCTTTGAAGTCATATTGCATGGTACCCATTACACGGGTCTCAACTCTCCAGGTTTAAGGTATTCTTCCTTCAGCTAAAACATGCATGTGGAACCCAGAGTATGATCAACCGTGTGAACGGGAGATGTGTTCCAATATGTCTCAGTTTTCCTCCCCTGGTACTCGTGTGCAACATTCCAGACGCTTTATTAACACTCTCCCCACTTGGAGAGTCAGCGCCTTTAACCTCCTGTTTGGCCCAGTTTGCAATTTCTGCGGAAGATGAACAGGAATAGGGAGAACCAATGAGAGACTAGCTGGAGGTGTCTGGACGGGCAAATTTAACTCTCATTTCCCAACAGGAAGAGGAAATAACCAAAGGCTCAGCGTGCCGTGCCGGAATGAGATTAGGGCCTGAAGCCATCCTGCGGTGTTGCGGCCAGCTCAAAAGAAAGCGAGTTGAAGAAAGGAGCTCAGGGGCACTGTAATTCACAAACCTGCAGAGTTATAAATGACAGCTATCGTCCAAAAATATACTGAAGTAAGGCTGCCAAGAGGACTTGAAAGCGGGGCAGAATTGCAGGAAACCGATTTCAGGAGGTAGACTGGAATTGCATTGAAAGCATAGGAAAAGAGGCAGAACGTCCACAATGATGCACTTGGCCAAAAAGGGCGTATGCGTTTTTTCCTGAATATATTCAGGAAGAAACGCATACGCCCTTTTTGGCCAACCAAGCAAACTTGCAAAGGAAATCTGCACTACAATGAAGTCTCACTTCCCCCCAGTCAAAAGGGCCATCTGAAAAAAGTGTAAAATCCAGAAAGGCAGGACAGGCCATGGAGAACTGGGAGCCTTGTTATGCTGATGGGTGGGATGTAAATTGCCAACAGACACTCGGGAGAAGTGTATGGTGTTTCCTGAAACATCTAAGAAACAAAGCAACAGAGCCTAGGGCACTTCCACTTATGGTCCTATAGCTTAGGGAAATTAAAATCAAAAAGACACAGCCACCCCAAAGTTTGGGACGCCTCTGTTTACAAGAACCTCGTTTACCGTACAAGTTCAACATCGCAGAAAGTGAAAAATGGATAAAGAAGTTGTGGTATTTACTTACAAAGCAATATCACTCAGCAATGAAATCTATGTCATCAGGCCCTTAGCAGCACAATGAGTGGATTCAGGTATGATGATTCTAACTGAAATAAGTCACACAGAAAAAGAAACATCATAAGATATCAGTAATACACGGAATGTAAACTTGGCTACACAGGAACTGAATTACAGAACAGAACAGGGTCTCAAATTTAGAAAACCAACTTATGCTTGCTTAAGGGGAAAGGTGAGTTGGGGTGCTGCATAAAACCAGAGATTGAAATGAGCACAGATAAAGTTCCTTAAGCCAAATATGGAATAGACAAGAGCTACTCCTTGCTCAACAAAATGGACTCAACACCCCATATTAAATGCCTAAGAATGTACCTGACTAGTAAGTATCTTAAAACCTATGGATTGCTATGTCTCCAAATGAGAATCAAGCGTGTGTACAGGGGCATAAACGCAGCAGTGATAGGATTGGAGAGGTTCGGTGAGCAAATGAAGACCCTTTGAAGTCATATTTCATGGTACCCATTCCACGGGTTTCAACTACCAAGGTTTAAGGTATTCTTCCTTCAGCTAAAACATGCATGTGAAACCCAGAGTATGTTCAACAGTGTGAACGGGAGACGTGTTCAAATATGTCTCAGTTTTCCTCCCCTGGTACTCGGGTGCAACATTCCAGACGCTTTACTAACACTCTCCCCACTTGGAGAGTCATCGCCTTTAACCTCCTGTTTGGCCCAGTTTGCAATTTCTGCGGAAGATGAACAGGAATAGGGAGAACCAATGAGAGACTAGCTGGAGGTGTCTGGACGGGCAAATTTAACTCTCATTTCCCACCAGGAAGAGGAACTAACCAAAGGCTCAGCGTGCCATGCCGGAACCAGATTAGGGCCTGAAGCCATCCTGCGGTGTTGCGGCCAGCTCAAAGGAAAACGAGTTGAAGAAAGGAGCTCAGGGGCACTGTAATTCACAAACCTGCAGAGTTATAAATGACAGCTATCGTCCAAAAATATACTGAAGTAAGGCTGCCAAGAGGACTTGAAAGTGGGGCAGAATTGCAGGAAACCGATTTCAGGAGGTAGACTGGAATTGCATTGAAAGCATAGGAAAAGAGGCAGAACGTCCACAATGATGCACTTGGCCAAAAAGGGCGTATGCGTTTTTTCCTGAATATATTCAGGAAAAAACACATACGCCCTTTTTGGCCAACCAAGCAAGCTTGCAAAGGAAATCTGCACTACAATGAAGTCTCACTTCCCCCCGGTCAAAAGGGCCATCTGAAAAAAGTGTAAAATCCAGAAAGGCAGGACAGGCCATGGAGAACTGGGAGCCTTGTTATGCTGATGGGCGGGATGTAAATTGCCAACAGACACTCGGGAGAAGTGTATGGTGTTTCCTGAAACATCTAAAAAATAAAGCAACAGAGCCTAGGGCACTTCCACTTATGGCCTTATAGCTTAGGGAAATTAAAATCAAAAAGACACAGCCACCCCAAAGTTTGGGACGCCTCTGTTTACAAGAACCTCGTTTACCGTACAAGTTCAACATCGCAGAAATTGAAAAATGGATAAAGAAGTTGTGGTATTTACTTACAAAGCAATATCACTCAGCAATGAAATCTATGTCATCAGGCCCGTAGCAGCATAATGAGTGGATCAGGTACGATGATTCTAACTGAAATAAGTCACACAGAAAAAGAAACATCATAAGATATCACTAATACACGGAATGTAAACTTGGCTACACAGGAACTGAATTACAGAACAGAACAGGGTCTCAAATTTAGAAAACCAACTTATGCTTGCTTAAGGGGAAAGGTGAGTTGGGGTGCTGCATAAAACCAGAGATTGAAATGAGCACAGATAAAGTTCCTTAAGCCAAATATGGAATAGACAAGAGCTACTCCTTGCTCAACAAAATGGACTCAACACCCCATATTAAATGCCTAAGAATGTACCTGACTAGTAAGTATCTTAAAACCTATGGATTGCTATGTCTCCAAATGAGAATCAAGCGTGTGTACAGGGGCATAAACGCAGCAGTGATAGGATTGGAGAGGTTCGGTGAGCAAATGAAGACCCTTTGAAGTCATATTTCATGGTACCCATTCCACGGGTTTCAACTACCAAGGTTTAAGGTATTCTTCCTTCAGCTAAAACATGCATGTGAAACCCAGAGTATGTTCAACAGTGTGAACGGGAGACGTGTTCAAATATGTCTCAGTTTTCCTCCCCTGGTACTCGGGTGCAACATTCCAGACGCTTTACTAACACTCTCCCCACTTGGAGAGTCAGCGCCTTTAACCTCCTGTTTGGCCCAGTTTGCAATTTCTGCGGAAGATGAACAGGAATAGGGAGAACCAATGAGAGACTAGCTGGAGGTGTCTGGACGGGCAAATTTAACTCTCATTTCCCACCAGGAAGAGGAACTAACCAAAGGCTCAGCGTGCCATGCCGGAACCAGATTAGGGCCTGAAGCCATCCTGCGGTGTTGCGGCCAGCTCAAAGGAAAACGAGTTGAAGAAAGGAGCTCAGGGGCACTGTAATTCACAAACCTGCAGAGTTATAAATGACAGCTATCGTCCAAAAATATACTGAAGTAAGGCTGCCAAGAGGACTTGAAAGTGGGGCAGAATTGCAGGAAACCGATTTCAGGAGGTAGACTGGAATTGCATTGAAAGCATAGGAAAAGAGGCAGAACGTCCACAATGATGCACTTGGCCAAAAAGGGCGTATGCGTTTTTTCCTGAATATATTCAGGAAAAAACACATACGCCCTTTTTGGCCAACCAAGCAAGCTTGCAAAGGAAATCTGCACTACAATGAAGTCTCACTTCCCCCCGGTCAAAAGGGCCATCTGAAAAAAGTGTAAAATCCAGAAAGGCAGGACAGGCCATGGAGAACTGGGAGCCTTGTTATGCTGATGGGCGGGATGTAAATTGCCAACAGACACTCGGGAGAAGTGTATGGTGTTTCCTGAAACATCTAAAAAATAAAGCAACAGAGCCTAGGGCACTTCCACTTATGGCCTTATAGCTTAGGGAAATTAAAATCAAAAAGACACAGCCACCCCAAAGTTTGGGACGCCTCTGTTTACAAGAACCTCGTTTACCGTACAAGTTCAACATCGCAGAAAGTGAAAAATGGATAAAGAAGTTGTGGTATTTACTTACAAAGCAATATCACTCAGCAATGAAATCTATGTCATCAGGCCCGTAGCAGCATAATGAGTGGATCAGGTACGATGATTCTAACTGAAATAAGTCACACAGAAAAAGAAACATCATAAGATATCACTAATACACGGAATGTAAACTTGGCTACACAGGAACTGAATTACAGAACAGAACAGGGTCTCAAATTTAGAAAACCAACTTATGCTTGCTTAAGGGGAAAGGTGAGTTGGGGTGCTGCATAAAACCAGAGATTGAAATGAGCACAGATAAAGTTCCTTAAGCCAAATATGGAATAGACAAGAGCTACTCCTTGCTCAACAAAATGGACTCAACACCCCATATTAAATGCCTAAGAATGTACCTGACAAGTAAGTATCTTAAACCCTATGGATTGCTATGTCTCCAAAAGAGAATCAAGCATGTGTACAGGGGCATAAACGCAGCAGTGATAGGATTAGAGAGGTTCGGTGAGCAAATGAAGATCCTTTGAAGTCTTATTGCATGGTACCCATTCCACGGGTTTCAACTCTCCAGGTTTAAGGTATTCTTCCTTCAGCTAAAACATGCATGTGAAACCCAGAGTATGATCAACAGTGTGAACGGGAGACGTGTTCAAATATCTCTCAGTTTTCCTCCCCTGGTACTCGGGTGCAACATTCCAGACGCTTTACTAACACTCTCCCCACTTGGAGAGTCAGCGCCTTTAACCTCCTGTTTGACCCAGTTTGCAATTTCTGCGGAAGATGAACAGGAATAGGGAGAACCAATGAGAGACTAGCTGGAGGTGTCTGGATGGGCAAATTTAACTCTCATTTCCCACCAGGAAGAGGAACTAACCAAAGGCTCAGCGTGCCGTGCCGGAATGAGATTAGGGCCTGAAGCCATCCTGCGGTGTTGCGGCCAGCTCAAAAGAAAACGAGTTGAAGAAAGGAGCTCAGGGGCACTGTAATTCACAAACCTGCAGAGTTATAAATGACAGCTATCGTCCAAAAATATACTGAAGTAAGGCTGCCAAGAGGACTTGAAAGCGGGGCAGAATTGCAGGAAACCGATTTCAGGAGGTAGACTGGAATTGCATTGAAAGCATAGGAAAAGAGGCAGAACGTCCACAATGATGCACTTGGCCAAAAAGGGCGTATGCGTTTTTTCCTGAATATATTCAGGAAAAAACGCATACGCCCTTTTTGGCCAACCAAGCAAGCTTGCAAAGGAAATCTGCACTACAATGAAGTCTCACTTCCCACCCCCCCCCGGTCAAAAGGGCCATCTGAAAAAAGTGTAAAATCCAGAAAGGCAGGACAGGCCATGGAAAACTGGGAGCCTCGTTATGCTGATGGGCGGGATGTAAATTGCCAACAGACACTCGGGAGAAGTGTATGGTGTTTCCTGAAACATCTAAAAAACAAAGCAACAGAGCCTAGGGCACTTCCACTTATGGTCCTATAGCTTAGGGAAATTAAAATCAAAAAGACACAGCCACCCCAAAGTTTGGGACGCCTCTGTTTACAAGAACCTCGTTTACCGTACAAGTTCAACATCGCAGAAAGTGAAAAATGGATAAAGAAGTTGTGGTATTTACTTACAAAGCAATATCACTCAGCAATGAAATCTATGTCATCAGGCCCGTAGCAGCACAATGAGTGGATTCAGGTATGATGATTCTAACTGAAATAAGTCACACAGAAAAAGAAACATCATAAGATATCAGTAATACACGGAATGTAAACTTGGCTACACAGGAACTGAATTACAGAACAGAACAGGGTCTCAAATTTAGAAAACCAACTTATGCTTGCTTAAGGGGAAAGGTGAGTTGGGGTGCTGCATAAAACCAGAGATTGAAATGAGCACAGATAAAGTTCCTTAAGCCAAATATGGAATAGACAAGAGCTACTCCTTGCTCAACAAAATGGACTCAACACCCCATATTAAATGCCTAAGAATGTACCTGACTAGTAAGTATCTTAAAACCTATGGATTGCTATGTCTCCAAAAGAGAATCAAGCGTGTGTACAGGGGCATAAACGCAGCAGTGATAGGATTGGAGATGTTCGGTGAGCAAATGAAGACCCTTAGAAGTCATATTTCATGGTACCCATTCCACGGGTTTCAACTACCAAGGTTTAAGGTATTCTTCCTTCAGCTAAAACATGCATGTGAAACCCAGAGTATGATCAACAGTGTGAACGGGAGACGTGTTCAAATATGTCTCAGTTTTCCTCCCCTTGTACTCGGGTGCAACATTCCAGACGCTTTACTAACACTCTCCCCACTTGGAGAGTCAGCGCCTTTAACCTCCTGTTTGGCCCAATTTGCAATTTCTGCGGAAGATGAACAGGAATAGGGAGAACCAATGAGAGACTAGGTGGAGGTGTCTGGACGGGCAAATTTAACTCTCATTTCCCACCAGGAAGAGGAACTAACCAAAGGCTCAGCGTGCCATGCCAGAACCAGGTTAGGGCCTGAAGCCATCCTGCAGTGTTGCGGCCAGCTCAAAGGAAAACGAGTTGAAGAAAGGAGCTCAGGGGCACTGTAATTCACAAACCTGCAGAGTTATAAATGACAGCTATCGTCCAAAAATATACTGAAGTAAGGCTGCCAAGAGGACTTGAAAGTGGGGCAGAATTGCAGGAAACCGATTTCAGGAGGTAGACTGGAATTGCATTGAAAGCATAGGAAAAGAGGCAGAACGTCCACAATGATGCACTTGGCCAAAAAGGGCGTATGCGTTTTTTCCTGAATATATTCAGGAAAAAACGCATACGCCCTTTTTGGCCAACCAAGCAAGCTTGCAAAGGAAATCTGCACTACAATGAAGTCTCACTTCCCCCCGGTCAAAAGGGCCATCTGAAAAAAGTGTAAAATCCAGAAAGGCAGGACAGGCCATGGAGAACTGGGAGCCTTGTTATGCTGATGGGTGGGATGTAAATTGCCAACAGACACTCGGGAGAAGTGTATGGTGTTTCCTGAAACATCTAAGAAACAAAGCAACAGAGCCTAGGGCACTTCCACTTATGGTCCTATAGCTTAGGGAAATTAAAATCAAAAAGACACAGCCACCCCAAAGTTTGGGACGCCTCTGTTTACAAGAACCTCGTTTACAGTACAAGTTCAACATCGCAGAAAGTGAAAAATGGATAAAGAAGTTGTGGTATTTACTTACAAAGCAATATCACTCAGCAATGAAATCTATGTCATCAGGCCCTTAGCAGCACAATGAGTGGATTCAGGTATGATGATTCTAACTGAAATAAGTCACACAGAAAAAGAAACATCATAAGATATCAGTAATACACGGAATGTAAACTTGGCTACACAGGAACTGAATTACAGAACAGAACAGGGTCTCAAATTTAGAAAACCAACTTATGCTTGCTTAAGGGGAAAGGTGAGTTGGGGTGCTGCATAAAACCAGAGATTGAAATGAGCACAGATAAAGTTCCTTAAGCCAAATATGGAATAGACAAGAGCTACTCCTTGCTCAACAAAATGGACTCAACACCCCATATTAAATGCCTAAGAATGTACCTGATTAGTAAGTATCTTAAAACCTATGGATTGCTATGTCTCCAAATGAGAATCAAGCGTGTGTACAGGGGCATAAACGCAGCAGTGATAGGATTGGAGAGGTTCGGTGAGCAAATGAAGACCCTTTGAAGTCATATTTCATGGTACCCATTCCACGGGTTTCAACTACCAAGGTTTAAGGTATTCTTCCTTCAGCTAAAACATGCATGTGAAACCCAGAGTATGTTCAACAGTGTGAACGGGAGACGTGTTCAAATATGTCTCAGTTTTCCTCCCCTGGTACTCGGGTGCAACATTCCAGACGCTTTACTAACACTCTCCCCACTTGGAGAGTCAGCGCCTTTAACCTCCTGTTTGGCCCAGTTTGCAATTTCTGCGGAAGATGAACAGGAATAGGGAGAACCAATGAGAGACTAGCTGGAGGTGTCTGGACGGGCAAATTTAACTCTCATTTCCCACCAGGAAGAGGAACTAACCAAAGGCTCAGCGTGCCATGCCGGAACCAGATTAGGGCCTGAAACCATCCTGCGGTGTTGCGGCCAGCTCAAAGGAAAACGAGTTGAAGAAAGGAGCTCAGGGGCACTGTAATTCACAAACCTGCAGAGTTATAAATGACAGCTATCGTCCAAAAATATACTGAAGTAAGGCTGCCAAGAGGACTTGAAAGTGGGGCAGAATTGCAGGAAACCGATTTCAGGAGGTAGACTGGAATTGCATTGAAAGCATAGGAAAAGAGGCAGAACGTCCACAATGATGCACTTGGCCAAAAAGGGCGTATGCGTTTTTTCCTGAATATATTCAGGAAAAAACGCATACGCCCTTTTTGGCCAAACAAGCAAGCTTGCAAAGGAAATCTGCACTACAATGAAGTCTCACTTCCCCCCGGTCAAAAGGGCCATCTGAAAAAAGTGTAAAATCCAGAAAGGCAGGACAGGCCATGGAGAACTGGGAGCCTTGTTATGCTGATGGGCGGGATGTAAATTGCCAACAGACACTCGGGAGAAGTGTATGGTGTTTCCTGAAACATCTAAAAAATAAAGCAACAGAGCCTAGGGCACTTCCACTTATGGCCTTATAGCTTAGGGAAATTAAAATCAAAAAGACACAGCCACCCCAAAGTTTGGGACGCCTCTGTTTACAAGAACCTCGTTTACCATACAAGTTCAACATCGCAGAAATTGAAAAATGGATAAAGAAGTTGTGGTATTTACTTACAAAGCAATATCACTCAGCAATGAAATCTATGTCATCAGGCCCGTAGCAGCATAATGAGTGGATCAGGTACGATGATTCTAACTGAAATAAGTCACACAGAAAAAGAAACATCATAAGATATCACTAATACACGGAATGTAAACTTGGCTACACAGGAACTGAATTACAGAACAGAACAGGGTCTCAAATTTAGAAAACCAACTTATGCTTGCTTAAGGGGAAAGGTGAGTTGGGGTGCTGCATAAAACCAGAGATTGAAATGAGCACAGATAAAGTTCCTTAAGCCAAATATGGAATAGACAAGAGCTACTCCTTGCTCAACAAAATGGACTCAACACCCCATATTAAATGCCTAAGAATGTACCTGACTAGTAAGTATCTTAAAACCTATGGATTGCTATGTCTCCAAATGAGAATCAAGCGTGTGTACAGGGGCATAAACGCAGCAGTGATAGGATTGGAGAGGTTCGGTGAGCAAATGAAGACCCTTTGAAGTCATATTTCATGGTACCCATTCCACGGGTTTCAACTACCAAGGTTTAAGGTATTCTTCCTTCAGCTAAAACATGCATGTGAAACCCAGAGTATGTTCAACAGTGTGAACGGGAGACGTGTTCATATATGTCTCAGTTTTCCTCCCCTGGTACTCGGGTGCAACATTCCAGACGCTTTACTAACACTCTCCCCACTTGGAGAGTCAGCGCCTTTAACCTCCTGTTTGGCCCAGTTTGCAATTTCTGCGGAAGATGAACAGGAATAGGGAGAACCAATGAGAGACTAGCTGGAGGTGTCTGGACGGGCAAATTTAACTCTCATTTCCCACCAGGAAGAGGAACTAACCAAAGGCTCAGCGTGCCATGCCGGAACCAGATTAGGGCCTGAAGCCATCCTGCGGTGTTGCGGCCAGCTCAAAGGAAAACGAGTTGAAGAAAGGAGCTCAGGGGCACTGTAATTCACAAACCTGCAGAGTTATAAATGACAGCTATCGTCCAAAAATATACTGAAGTAAGGCTGCCAAGAGGACTTGAAAGTGGGGCAGAATTGCAGGAAACCGATTTCAGGAGGTAGACTGGAATTGCATTGAAAGCATAGGAAAAGAGGCAGAACGTCCACAATGATGCACTTGGCCAAAAAGGGCGTATGCGTTTTTTCCTGAATATATTCAGGAAAAAACGCATACGCCCTTTTTGGCCAACCAAGCAAGCTTGCAAAGGAAATCTGCACTACAATGAAGTCTCACTTCCCCCCGGTCAAAAGGGCCATCTGAAAAAAGTGTAAAATCCAGAAAGGCAGGACAGGCCATGGAGAACTGGGAGCCTTGTTATGCTGATGGGCGGGATGTAAATTGCCAACAGACACTCGGGAGAAGTGTATGGTGTTTCCTGAAACATCTAAAAAATAAAGCAACAGAGCCTAGGGCACTTCCACTTATGGCCTTATAGCTTAGGGAAATTAAAATCAAAAAGACACAGCCACCCCAAAGTTTGGGACGCCTCTGCTTACAAGAACCTCGTTTACCGTACAAGTTCAACATCGCAGAAAGTGAAAAATGGATAAAGAAGTTGTGGTATTTACTTACAAAGCAATATCACTCAGCAATGAAATCTATGTCATCAGGCCCGTAGCAGCATAATGAGTGGATCAGGTACGATGATTCTAAGTGAAATAAGTCACACAGAAAAAGAAACATCATAAGATATCAGTAATACACGGAATGTAAACTTGGCTACACAGGAACTGAATTACAGAACAGAACAGGGTCTCAAATTTAGAAAACCAACTTATGCTTGCTTAAGGGGAAAGGTGAGTTGGGGTGCTGCATAAAACCAGAGATTGAAATGAGCACAGATAAAGTTCCTTAAGCCAAATATGGAATAGACAAGAGCTACTCCTTGCTCAACGAAATGGACTCAACACCCCATATTAAATGCCTAAGAATGTACCTGACTAGTAAGTATCTTAAACCCTATGGATTGCTATGTCTCCAAAAGAGAATCAAGCATGTGTACAGGGGCATAAACGCAGCAGTGATAGGATTAGAGAGGTTCGGTGAGCAAATGAAGATCCTTTGAAGTCTTATTGCATGGTACCCATTCCACGGGTTTCAACTCTCCAGGTTTAAGGTATTCTTCCTTCAGCTAAAACATGCATGTGAAACCCAGAGTATGATCAACAGTGTGAACGGGAGACGTGTTCAAATATCTCTCAGTTTTCCTCCCCTGGTACTCGGGTGCAACATTCCAGACGCTTTACTAACACTCTCCCCACTTGGAGAGTCAGCGCCTTTAACCTCCTGTTTGACCCAGTTTGCAATTTCTGCGGAAGATGAACAGGAATAGGGAGAACCAATGAGAGACTAGCTGGAGGTGTCTGGATGGGCAAATTTAACTCTCATTTCCCACCAGGAAGAGGAACTAACCAAAGGCTCAGCGTGCCGTGCCGGAATGAGATTAGGGCCTGAAGCCATCCTGCGGTGTTGCGGCCAGCTCAAAAGAAAACGAGTTGAAGAAAGGAGCTCAGGGGCACTGTAATTCACAAACCTGCAGAGTTATAAATGACAGCTATCGTCCAAAAATATACTGAAGTAAGGCTGCCAAGAGGACTTGAAAGCGGGGCAGAATTGCAGGAAACCGATTTCAGGAGGTAGACTGGAATTGCATTGAAAGCATAGGAAAAGAGGCAGAACGTCCACAATGATGCACTTGGCCAAAAAGGGCGTATGCGTTTTTTCCTGAATATATTCAGGAAAAAACACATACGCCCTTTTTGGCCAACCAAGCAAGCTTGCAAAGGAAATCTGCACTACAATGAAGTCTCACTTCCCCCCGGTCAAAAGGGCCATCTGAAAAAAGTGTAAAATCCAGAAAGGCAGGACAGGCCATGGAGAACTGGGAGCCTTGTTATGCTGATGGGCGGGATGTAAATTGCCAACAGACACTCGGGAGAAGTGTATGGTGTTTCCTGAAACATCTAAAAAACAAAGCAACAGAGCTTAGGGCACTTCCACTTATGGTCGTATAGCTTAGGGAAATTAAAATCAAAAAGACACAGCCACCCCAAAGTTTGGGACGCCTCTGTTTACAAGAACCTCGTTTACAGTACAAGTTCAACATCGCAGAAAGTGAAAAATGGATAAAGAAGTTGTGGTATTTACTTACAAAGCAATATCACTCAGCAATGAAATCTATGTCATCAGGCCCTTAGCAGCACAATGAGTGGATTCAGGTATGATGATTCTAACTGAAATAAGTCACACAGAAAAAGAAACATCATAAGATATCAGTAATACACAGAATGTAAACTTGGCTACACAGGAACTGAATTACAGAACAGAACAGGGTCTCAAATTTAGAAAACCAACTTATGCTTGCTTAAGGGTAAAGGTGAGTTGGGGTGCTGCATAAAACCAGAGATTGAAATGAGCACAGATAAAGTTCCTTAAGCCAAATATGGAATAGACAAGAGCTACTCCTTGCTCAACGAAATGGACTCAACATCGCATATTAAATGCCTAAGAATGTACCTGACTAATAAGTATCTTAAAACCTATGGATTGCTATGTCTCTTAAAGAGAATCAAGCATGTGTACAGGGGCATAAACGCAGCAGTGATAGGATTGGAGAGGTTCGGTGAGCAAATGAAGACCCTTTGAAGTCATATTGCATGGTACCCATTCCACGGGTTTCAACTACCCAGGTTTAAGGTATTCTTCCTTCAGCTAAAACATGCATGTGGAACCTAGAGTATGATCAAACATGTGATCGGGAGATGTGTTCAAATATGTCTCAGTTTTCGTACCCTGGTACTCGGGTGCAACATTCCAGACGCTTTACTAACACTCTAGCGACTTGGAGAGTCAGTCCCTTTAACCTCCTGTTTGGCCCAGTTTGCAATTTCTGCGGAAGATGAACAGGAATAGCGAGAACCAATGAGAGACTAGCTGGAGGTGTCTGGACGGGCAAATATAACTCTCATTTCCCACCAGGAAGCGGAATTAACCAAAGGCTCAGCGTGCCATGCCGGAACCACATTAGGGCCTGAAGCCATCCTGCGGTGTTGCGGCCAGGTCACAAGAAAGCGAGTTGAAGAAAGGAGCTCAGGGGCACTGTAATTCACAAACCTGCAGAGTTATAAATGACAGCTATCGTCCAAAAATATACTGAAGTAAGGCTGCCAAGAGGACTTGAAAGCGGGGCAGAATTGCAGGAAACCGATTTCAGGAGGTAGACTGGAATTGCATTGAAAGCATAGGAAAAGAGGCAGAACGTCCACAATGATGCACTTGGCCAAAAAGGGCGTATGTGTTTTTTCCTGAATATATTCAGGAAAAAACGCATACGCCCTTTTTGGCCAACCAAGCAAGCTTGCAAAGGAAATCTGCACTACAATGAAGTCTCACTTCCCCCCGGTCAAAAGGGCCATCTGAAAAAAGTGTAAAATCCAGAAAGGCAGGACAGGCCATGGAAAACTGGGAGCCTTGTTATGCTGATGGGCGGGATGTAAATTGCCAACAGACACTCGGGAGAAGTGTATGGTGTTTCCTGAAACATCTAAAAAACAAAGCAACAGAGCCTAGGGCACTTCCACTTATGGTCCTATAGCTTAGGGAAATTAAAATCAAAAAGACACAGCCACCCCAAAGTTTGGGACGCCTCTGTTTACAAGAACCTCGTTTACCGTACAAGTTCAACATCGCAGAAAGTGAAAAATGGATAAAGAAGTTGTGGTATTTACTTACAAAGCAATATCACTCAGCAATGAAATCTATGTCATCAGGCCCTTAGCAGCACAATGAGTGGATTCAGGTATGATGATTCTAACTGAAATAAGTCACACAGAAAAAGAAACATCATAAGATATCACTAATACACGGAATGTAAACTTGGCTACACAGGAACTGAATTACAGAACAGAACAGGGTCTCAAATTTAGAAAACCAACTTATGCTTGCTTAAGGGGAAAGGTGAGTTGGGGTGCTGCATAAAACCAGAGATTGAAATGAGCACAGATAAAGTTCCTTAAGCCAAATATGGAATAGACAAGAGCTACTCCTTGCTCAACGAAATGGACTCAACACCGCATATTAAACGCCTAAGAATGTACCTGACTAGTAAGTATCTTAAAACCTATGGATTGCTATGTCTCCAAAAGAGAATCAAGCGTGTGTACAGGGGCATAAACGCAGCAGTGATAGGATTGGAGAGGTTCGGTGAGCAAATGAAGACCCTTTGAAGTCATATTGCATGGTACCCATTCCACGGGTTTCAACTACCCACGTTTAAGGTATTCTTCCTTCAGCTAAAACATGCATGTGGAACCCAGAGTATGATCAACCGTGTGAACGGGAGACCTGTTCAAATATGTCTCAGTTTTCCTCCCCTGGTACTCGGGTGCAACATTCCAGACGCTTTACTAACACTCTCCCCACTTGGAGAGTAAGCGCCTTTAACCTCCTGTTTGGCCCAGTTTGCAATTTCTGCGGAAGATGAACAGGAATAGGGAGAACCAATGAGAGACTAGCTGGAGGTGTCTGGACGGGCAAATTTAACTCTCATTTCCCACCAGGAAGAGGAACTAACCAAAGGCTCAGCGTGCCATGCCGGAACCAGATTAGGGCCTGAAGCCATCCTGCGGTGTTGTGGCCAGCTCAAAAGAAAGCGAGTTGAAGAAAGGAGCTCAGGGGCACTGTAATTCACAAACCTGCAGAGTTATAAATGACAGCTATCGTCCAAAAATATACTGAAGTAAGGCTGCCAAGAGGACTTGAAAGCGGGGCAGAATTGCAGGAAACCGATTTCAGGAGGTAGACTGGAATTGCATTGAAAGCATAGGAAAAGAGGCAGAACGTCCACAATGATGCACTTGGCCAAAAAGGGCGTATGCGTTTTTTCCTGAATATATTCAGGAAAAAACGCATACGCCCTTTTTGGCCAACCAAG
Organism: Globicephala melas; assembly: GCF_963455315.2. Taxonomy (NCBI): domain Eukaryota; kingdom Metazoa; phylum Chordata; class Mammalia; order Artiodactyla; family Delphinidae; genus Globicephala; species Globicephala melas. The sequence continues at coordinate 413,482 of NW_027207357.1, read as the reverse complement.
CAAGCTTGCAAAGGAAATCTGCACTACAATGAAGTCTCACTTCCCCCCCCCCCCGGTCAGAAGGGCCATCTGAAAAAAGTGTAAAATCCAGAAAGGCAGGACAGGCCATGGAGAACTGGGAGCCTTGTTATGCTGATGGGCGGGATGTAAATTGCCAACAGACACTCGGGAGAAGTGTACGGTGTTTCCTGAAACATCTAAAAAACAAAGCAACAGAGCCTAGGGCACTTCCACTTATGGTCCTGTAGCTTAGGGAAATTAAAATCAAAAAGACACAGCCACCCCAAAGTTTGGGACGCCTCTGTTTACAAGAACCTCGTTTACAGTACAAGTTCAACATCGCAGAAAGTGAAAAATGGATAAAGAAGTTGTGGTATTTACTTACAAAGCAATATCACTCAGCAATGAAATCTATGTCATCAGGCCCGTAGCAGCATAATGAGTGGATTCAGGTACGATGATTCTAACTGAAATAAGTCACACAGAAAAAGAAACATCATAAGATATCACTAATACACGGAATGTAAACTGGGCTACACAGGAACTGAATTACAGAACAGAACAGGGACTCAAATTTAGAAAACCAACTTATGCTTGTTTAAGGGTAAAGGTGAGTTGGGGTGCTGCATAAAACCAGAGATTGAAATGAGCACAGATAAAGTTCCTTAAGCCAAATATGGAATAGACAAGAGCTACTCCTTGCTCAACGAAATGGACTCAACACCCCATATTAAACGCCTAAGAATGTACCTTACTAGTAAGTATATTAAAACCTATGGATTGCTATGTCTCCAAATGAGAATCAAGCGTGTGTACAGGGGCATAAACGCAGCAGTGATAGGATTGGAGAGGTTCGATGAGCAAATGAAGACCCTTTGAAGTCATATTGCATGGTACCCATTCCACGGGTTTCAACTACCCACGTTTAAGGTATTCTTCCTTCAGCTAAAACATGCATGTGGAACCCAGAGTATGATCAACCGTGTGATCGGGAGACCTGTTCAAATATGTCTCAGTTTTCCTCCCCTGGTACTCGGGTGCAACATTCCAGACGCTTTACTAACACTCTCCCCACTTGGATAGTCAGCCTTTAACCTCCTGTTTAGCCCAGTTTGCAATTTCTGCGGAAGATGAACCGGAATAGGGAGAACGAATGAGAGACTAGCTGGAGGTGTCTGGACGGGCAAATTTAACTCTCATTTCCCACCAGGAAGAGGAACTAACCAAAGGCTCAGCGTGCCGTGCCGGAACCAGTTTAGGGCCTGAAGCCATCCTGCGGTGTTGCGGCCAGCTCAAAAGAAAGCGAGTTGAAGAAAGGAGCTCAGGGGCACTGTAATTCACAAACCTGCAGAGTTATAAATGACAGCTATCGTCCAAAAATATACTGAAGTAAGGCTGCCAAGAGGACTTGAAAGTGGGGCAGAATTGCAGGAAACCGATTTCAGGAGGTAGACTGGAATTGCATTGAAAGCATAGGAAAAGAGGCAGAACGTCCACAATGATGCACTTGGCCAAAAAGGGCGTATGCGTTTTTTTCTGAATATATTCAGGAAAAAACGCATACGCCCTTTTTGGCCAACCAAGCAAGCTTGCAAAGGAAATCTGCACTACAATGAAGTCTCACTTCCCCCCGGTCAAAAGGGCCATCTGAAAAAAGTGTAAAATCCAGAAAGGCAGGACAGGCCATGGAGAACTGGGAGCCTTGTTATGCTGATGGGCGGGATGTAAATTGCCAACAGACACTCGGGAGAAGTGTATGGTGTTTCCTGAAACACCCAGAAAACAAAGCAACAGAGCCTAGGGCACTTCCACTTATGGTCCTATAGCTTAGGGAAATTAAAATCAAAAAGACACAGCCACCCCAAAGTTTGGGACGCCTCTGTTTACAAGAACCTCGTTTACCGTACAAGTTCAATATCACAGAAAGTGAAAAATGGATAAAGAACTTGTGGTACTTATGTACAATGCAGTATCACTCAGCAATGAAATCTATGTCATCAGGCCCGTAGCAGCATAATGAGTGGATTCAGGTACGATGATTCTAACTGAAATAAGTCACACAGAAAAAGAAACATCATAAGATATCACTAATACACGGAATGTAAACTTGGCTACACAGGAACTGAATTCCAAAACACAACAGGGTCTCAAATTTAGAAAACCAACTTATGCTTGCTTAAGGGGAAAGGTGAGTTGGGGTGCTGCATAAAACCAGAGATTGAAATGAGCACAGATAAAGTTCCTTAAGCCAAAAATGGAATAGACAAGAGCTACTCCTTGCTCAACGAAATGGACTCAACACCGCATATTAAACGCGTAAGAATGTACCTGACTAGTAAGTATCTTAAAACCTATGGATTGCTATGTCTCCGAAAGAGAATCAAGCATGTGTACAGGGGCATAAACGCAGCAGTGATAGGATTGAAGAGGTTCGGTGAGCAAATGAAGACCCTTTGAAGTCATATTGCATGGTACCCATTACACGGGTCTCAACTCTCCAGGTTTAAGGTATTCTTCCTTCAGCTAAAACATGCATGTGGAACCCAGAGTATGATCAACCGTGTGAACGGGAGATGTGTTCAAATATGTCTCAGTTTTCCTCCCCTGGTACTCGGGTGCAACATTCCAGACGCTTTACTAACACTCTCCCCACTTGGAGAGTCAGCGCCTTTAACCTCCTGTTTGGCCCAGTTTGCAATTTCTGCGGAAGATGAACAGGAATAGGGAGAACCAATGAGAGACTAGCTGGAGGTGTCTGGACGGGCAAATTTAACTCTCATTTCCCACCAGGAAAAGGAACTAACCAAAGGCTCAGCATGCCGTGCCGGAACCAGATTAGGGCCTGAAGCCATCCTGCGGTGTTGCGGCCAGCTCAAAAGAAAGCGAGTTGAAGAAAGGAGCTCAGGGGCACTGTAATTCACAAACCTGCAGAGTTATAAATGACAGCTATCGTCCAAAAATATACTGAAGTAAGGCTGCCAAGAGGACTTGAAAGCGGGGCAGAATTGCAGGAAACCGATTTCAGGAGGTAGACTGGAATTGCATTGAAAGCATAGGAAAAGAGGCAGAACGTCCACAATGATGCACTTGGCCAAAAAGGGCGTATGCGTTTTTTCCTGAATATATTCAGGAAAAAACGCATACGCCCTTTTTGGCCAACCAAGCAAGCTTGCAAAGGAAATGTGCACTACAATGAAGTCTCACTTCCCCCCGGTCAATAGGGCCATCTGAAAAAAGTGTAAAATCCAGAAAGGCAGGACAGGCCATGGAGAACTGGGAGCCTTGTTATGCTGATGGGCGGGATGTAAATTGCCAACAGCCACTCGGGAGAAGTGTATGGTGTTTCCTGAAACATCTAAAAAACAAAGCAACAGAGCCTAGGGCACTTCCACTTATGGTCCTATAGCTTAGGGAAATTAAAATCAAAAAGACACAGCCACCCCAAAGTTTGGGACGCCTCTGTTGACAAGAACCTCGTTTACTGTACAAGTTCAATATCACAGAAAGTGAAAAATGGATAAAGAACTTGTGGTACTTATGTACAATGCAGTATCACTCAGCAATGAAATCTATGTCATCAGGCCCGTAGCAGCATAATGAGTGGATTTAGGTACGATGATTCTAACTGAAATAAGTCACACAGGAAAAGAAACATCATAAGATATCACTAATACACGGAATGTAAACTTGGCTACACAGGAACTGAATTACAGAACAGAACAGTGTCTCAAATTTAGAAAACCAACTTATGCTTGCTTAAGGGTAAAGGTGAGTTGGGGTGCTGCATAAAACCAGAGATTGAAATGAGCACAGATAAAGTTCCTTAAGCCAAATATGGAATAGACAAGAGCTACTCCTTGCTCAACGAAATGGACTCAACACCCCATATTAAACGCCTAAGAATGTACCTTACTAGTAAGTATATTAAAACCTATGGATTGCTATGTCTCCAAATGAGAATCAAGCGTGTGTACAGGGGCATAAACGCAGCAGTGATAGGATTGGAGAGGTTCGATGAGCAAATGAAGACCCTTTGAAGTCATATTGCATGGTACCCATTCCACGGGTTTCAACTACCCACGTTTAAGGTATTCTTCCTTCAGCTAAAACATGCATGTGGAACCCAGAATATGATCAACCGTGTGATCGGGAGACCTGTTCAAATAAGTCTCAGTTTTCCTCCCCTGGTACTCGGGTTCAACATTCCAGACGCTTTACTAACACTCTCCCCACTTGGATAGTCAGCCTTTAACCTCCTGTTTAGCCCAGTTTGCAATTTCTGCGGAAGATGAACAGGAATAGGGAGAACGAATGAGAGACTAGCTGGAGGTGTCTGGACGGGCAAATTTAACTCTCATTTCCCACCAGGAAGAGGAACTAACCAAAGGCTCAGCGTGCCGTGCCGGAACCAGTTTAGGGCCTGAAGCCATCCTGCGGTGTTGCGGCCAGCTCAAAAGAAAGCGAGTTGAAGAAAGGAGCTCAGGGGCACTGTAATTCAAAAACCTGCGGAGTTATAAATGACAGCTATCGTCCAAAAATATACTGAAGTAAGGCTGCCAAGAGGATTTGAAAGTGGGGCAGAATTGCAGGAATCCGATTTCAGGAGGTAAACTGGAATTGCATTGAAAGCATAGGAAAAGAGGCAGAACGTCCACAATGATGCACTTGGCCAAAAAGGGCGTATGCGTTTTTTCCTGAATATATTCAGGAAAAAACGCATACGCCCTTTTTGGCCAACCAAGCAAACTTGCAAAGGAAATCTGCACTACAATGAAGTCTCACTTCCCCCCGGTCAAAAGGGCCATCTGAAAAAAGTGTAAAATCCAGAAAGGCAGGACAGGCCATGGAGAACTGGGAGCCTTGTTATGCTGATGGGCGGGATGTAAATTGCCAACAGACACTCGGGAGAAGTGTATGGTGTTTCCTGAAACACCCAGAAAACAAAGCAACAGAGCCTAGGGCACTTCCACTTATGGTCCTATAGCTTAGGGAAATTAAAATCAAAAAGACACAGCCACCCCAAAGTTTGGGACGCCTCTGTTTACAAGAACCTCGTTTACCGTACAAGTTCAATATCACAGAAAGTGAAAAATGGATAAAGAACTTGTGGTACTTATGTACAATGCAGTATCACTCAGCAATGAAATCTATGTCATCAGGCCCGTAGCATCATAATGAGTGGATTCAGGTACGATGATTCTAACTGAAATAAGTCACACAGAAAAAGAAACATCATAAGATATCACTAATACACGGAATGTAAACTTGGCTACACAGGAACTGAATTCCAAAACACAACAGGGTCTCAAATTTAGAAAACCAACTTATGCTTGCTTAAGGGGAAAGGTGAGTTGGGGTGCTGCATAAAACCAGAGATTGAAATGAGCACAGATAAAGTTCCTTAAGCCAAAAATGGAATAGACAAGAGATACTCCTTGCTCAACGAAATGGACTCAACACCCCATATTAAACGCCTAAGAATGTACCTGACTAGTAAGTATCTTAAAACCTATGGATTGCTATGTCTCCGAAAGAGAATCAAGCATGTGTACAGGGGCATAAACGCAGCAGTGATAGGATTGGAGAGGTTCGGTGAGCAAATGAAGACCCTTTGAAGTCATATTGCATGGTACCCATTACACGGGTCTCAACTCTCCAGGTTTAAGGTATTCTTCCTTCAGCTAAAACATGCATGTGGAACCCAGAGTATCATCAACCGTGTGAACGGGAGATGTGTTCAAATATGTCTCAGTTTTCCTCCCCTGGTACTCGGGTGCAACATTCCAGACGCTTTATTAACACTCTCCCCACTTGGAGAGTCAGCGCCTTTAACCTCCTGTTTGGCCCAGTTTGCAATTTCTGCGGAAGATGAACAGGAATAGGGAGAACCAATGAGAGACTAGCTGGAGGTGTCTGGACGGGCAAATTTAACTCTCATTTCCCACCAGGAAAAGGAACTAACCAAAGGCTCAGCATGCCGTGCCGGAACCAGATTAGGGCCTGAAGCCATCCTGCGGTGTTGCGGCCAGCTCAAAAGAAAGCGAGTTGAAGAAAGGAGCTCAGGGGCACTGTAATTCACAAACCTGCAGAGTTATAAATGACAGCTATCGTCCAAAAATATACTGAAGTAAGGCTGCCAAGAGGACTTGAAAGCGGGGCAGAATTGCAGGAAACCGATTTCAGGAGGTAGACTGGAATTGCATTGAAAGCATAGGAAAAGAGGCAGAACGTCCACAATGATGCACTTGGCCAAAAAGGGCGTATGCGTTTTTTCCTGAATATATTCAGGAAAAAACGCATACGCCCTTTTTGGCCAACCAAGCAAGCTTGCAAAGGAAATCTGCACTACAATGAAGTCTCACTTCCCCCCGGTCAATAGGGCCATCTGAAAAAAGTGTAAAATCCAGAAAGGCAGGACAGGCCATGGAGAACTGGGAGCCTTGTTATGCTGATGGGCGGGATGTAAATTGCCAACAGCCACTCGGGAGAAGTGTATGGTGTTTCCTGAAACATCTAAAAAACAAAGCAACAGAGCCTAGGGCACTTCCACTTATGGTCCTATAGCTTAGGGAAATTAAAATCAAAAAGACACAGCCACCCCAAAGTTTGGGACGCCTCTGTTGACAAGAACCTCGTTTACTGTACAAGTTCAATATCACAGAAAGTGAAAAATGGATAAAGAACTTGTGGTACTTATGTACAATGCAGTATCACTCAGCAATGAAATCTATGTCATCAGGCCCGTAGCAGCATAATGAGTGGATTTAGGTACGATGATTCTAACTGAAATAAGTCACACAGGAAAAGAAACATCATAAGATATCACTAATACACGGAATGTAAACTTGGCTACACAGGAACTGAATTACAGAACAGAACAGGGTCTCAAATTTAGAAAACCAACTTATGCTTGCTTAAGGGGAAAGGTGAGTTGGGGTGCTGCATAAAACCAGAGATTGAAATGAGCACAGATAAAGTTCCTTAAGCCAAATATGGAATAGACAAGAGCTACTCGTTGCTCAACGAAATGGACTCAACACCGCATATTAAACGCCTAAGAATGTACCTGACTAGTAAGTATCTTAAAACCTATGGATTGCTATGTCTCTGAAAGAGAATCAAGCATGTGTACAGGGGCATAAACGCAGCAGTGATAGGATTGGAGAGGTTCGGTGAGCAAATGAAGACCCTTTGAAGTCATATTGCATGGTACCCATTCCACGGGTTTCAACTACCCACGTTTAAGGTATTCCTCCTTCAGCTAAAACATGCATGTGGAACCCAGAGTATGATCAACCGTGTGAACGGGAGACGTGTTCAAATATGTCTCAGTTTTCCTCCCCTGGTACTTGGGTGCAACATTCCAGACGCTTTACTAACACTCTCCCCACTTGGAGAGTCAGCGCCTTTAACCTCCTGTTTGGCCCAGTTTGCAATTTCTGCGGAAGATGAACAGGAAGAGCGAGAACCAATGAGAGACTAGCTGGAGGTGTCTGGACGGGCAAATTTAACTCTCATTTCCCACCAGGAAGAGGAAATAACCAAAGGCTCAGCGTGCCGTGCCGGAACCAGATTAGGGCCTGAAGCCATCCTGCGGTGTTGCGGCCAGCTCAAAAGAAAGCGAGTTGAAGAAAGGAGCTCAGGGGCACTGTAATTCACAAACCTGCAGAGTTATAAATGACAGCTATCGTCCAAAAATATACTGAAGTAAGGCTGCCAAGAGGACTTGAAAGCGGGGCAGAATTGCAGGAAACCGATTTCAGGAGGTAGACTGGAATTGCATTGAAAGCATAGGAAAAGAGGCAGAACGTCCACAATGATGCACTTGGCCAAAAAGGGCGTATGCGTTTTTTCCTGAATATATTCAGGAAAAAACGCATACGCCCTTTTTGGCCAACCAAGCAAGCTTGCAAAGGAAATCTGCACTACAATGAAGTCTCACTTCCCCCCGGTCAAAAGGGCCATCTGAAAAAAGTGTAAAATCCAGAAAGGCAGGACAGGCCATGGAGAACTGGGAGCCTTGTTATGCTGATGGGCGGGATGTAAATTGCCAACAGACACTCGGGAGAAGTGTATGGTGTTTCCTGAAACATCTAAAAAACAAAGCAACAGAGCCTAGGGCACTTCCACTTATGGTCCTATAGCTTAGGGAAATTAAAATCAAAAAGACACAGCCACCCCAAAGTTTGGGACGCCTCTGTTTACAAGAACCTCGTTTACCGTACAAGTTCAATATCACAGAAAGTGAAAAATGGATAAAGAACTTGTGGTACTTACGTACAATGCAGTATCACTCAGCAATGAAATCTATGTCATCAGGCCCGTAGCAGCATAATGAGTGGATTCAGGTATGATGATTCTAACTGAAATAAGTCACACAGAAAAGGAAACATCATAAGATATCACTAATACACGGAATGTAAACTGGGCTACACAGGAACTGAATTCCAAAACAGAACAGGGTCTCAAATTTAGAAAACCAACTTATGCTTGCTTAAGGGGAAAGGTGAGTTGGGGTGCTGCATAAAACCAGAGATTGAAATGAGCACAGATAAAGTTCCTTAAGCCAAATACGGAATAGACAAGAGCTACTCCTTGCTCAACGAAATGGACTCAACACCGCATATTAAACGCCTAAGAATGTACCTGACTAGTAAGTATCTTAAAACCTATGGATTGCTATGTCTCCGAAAGAGAATCAAGCATGTGTACAGGGGCATAAACGCAGCAGTGATAGGATTGGAGAGGTTCGGTGAGCAAATGAAGACCCTTTGAAGTCATATTGCATGGTACCCATTCCACGGGTTTTAACTACCCAGGTTTAAGGTATTCTTCCTTCAGCTAAAACATGCATGTGGAACTCAGAGTATGATCAACCGTGTGAACGGGAGACGTGTTCAAATATGTCTCAGTTTTCCTCCCCTGGTACTCGGGTGCAACATTCCAGACGCTTTACTAACACTCTCCGCACTTGGAGAGTCAACGCCTTTAAACTCCTGTTTGGCCCAGTTTGCAATTTCTGCGGAAGATGAACAGGAATAGGGAGAACCAATGAGAGACTAGCTGGAGGTGTCTGGACGGGCAAATTTAACTCTCGTTTCCCACCAGGAAGAGGAATTAACCAAAGGCTCAGGGTGTCGTGCCGGAACCAGATTAGGGCCTGAAGCCATCCTGCGGTGTTGCTGCCAGGTCACAAGAAAGCGAGTTGAAGAAAGGAGCTCAGGGGCACTGTAATTCACAAACCTGCAGAGTTATAAATGACAGCTATCGTCCAAAAATATACTGAAGTAAGGCTGCCAAGAGGACTTGAAAGCGGGGCAGAATTGCAGGAAACCGATTTCAGGAGGTAGACTGGAATTGCATTGAAAGCATAGGAAAAGAGGCAGAACGTCCACAATGATGCACTTGGCCAAAAAGGGCGTATGCGTTTTTTCCTGAATATATTCAGGAATAAACGCATACGCCCTTTTTGGCCAACCAAGCAAGCTTGCAAAGGAAATCTGCACTACAATGAAGTCTCACTTCCCCCAGGTCAAAAGGGCCATCTGAAAAAAGTGTAAAATCCAGAAAGGCAGGACAGGCCATGGAGAACTGGGAGCCTTGTTATGCTGATGGGCGGGATGTAAATTGCCAACAGACACTCGGGAGAAGTGTATGGTGTTTCCTGAAACATCTAAAAAACAAAGCAACAGAGCCTAGGGCACTTCCACTTATGGTCCTATAGCTTAGGGAAATTAAAATCAAAAAGACACAGCCACCCCAAAGTTTGGGACGCCTCTGTTTACAAGAACCTTGTTTACAGTACAAGTTCAACATCGCAGAAAGTGAAAAATGGATAAAGAAGTTGTGGTATTTACTTACAAAGCAATATCACTCAGCAATGAAATCTATGTCATCAGGCCCTTAGCAGCACAATGAGTGGATTCAGGTATGATGATTCTAACTGAAATAAGTCACACAGAAAAAGAAACATCATAAGATATCACTAATACACGGAATGTAAACTTGGCTACAAAGGAACTGAATTACAGAACAGAACAGGGTCTCAAATTTAGAAAACCAACTTATGCTTGCTTAAGGGGAAAGGTGAGTTGGGGTGCTGCATAAAAGCAGAGATTGAAATGAGCACAGATAAAGTTCCTTAAGCCAAATACGGAATAGACAGGAGCTACTCCTTGCTCAACGAAACGGACTCAACACCGCATATTAAACGCCTAAGAATGTACCTGACTAGTAAGTATCTTAAAACCTATGGATTGCTATGTCTCCGAAAGAGAATCAAGCATGTGTACAGGGGCATAAACGCAGCAGTGATAGGATTGGAGAGGTTCGGTGAGCAAATGAAGACCCTTTGAAGTCATATTGCATTGTACCCATTCCACGGGTTTCAACTACCCAGGTTTAAGGTATTCTTCCTTCAGCTAAAACATGCATGTGGAACCTAGAGTATGATCAACCATGTGATCGGGAGACGTGTTCAAATATGTCTCAGTTTTCGTACCCTGGTACTCGGGTGAAACATTCCAGACGCTTTACTAACACTCACCCTACATGGAGAGTCAGTCCCTTTAACCTCCTGTTTGGCCCAGTTTGTAATTTCTGCGGAAGATGAACAGGAATAGGGAGAACCAATGAGAGACTAGCTGGAGGTGTCTGGACGGGCAAATTTAACTCTCGTTTCCCACCAGGAAGAGGAATTAACCAAAGGCTCAGCGTGCCGTGCCGGAACCAGATTAGGGCCTGAAGCCATCCTGCGCTGTTGCGGCCAGCTCACAAGAAAGCGAGTTGAAGAAAGGAGCTCAGGGGCACTGTAATTCACAAACCTGCAGAGTTATAAATGACAGCTATCGTCCAAAAATATACTGAAGTAAGGCTGCCAAGAGGACTTGAAAGCGGAGCAGAATTGCAGGAAACCGATTTCAGGAGGTAGACTGGAATTGCATTGAAAGCATAGGAAAAGAGGCAGAACGTCCACAATGATGCACTTGGCCAAAAAGGGCGTATGCGTTTTTTCCTGAATATATTCAGGAAAAAACGCATACGCTCTTTTTGGCCAACCAAGCAAGCTTGCAAAGGAAATCTGCACTACAATGAAGTCTCACTTCCCCCCGGTCAAAAGGGCCATCTGAAAAAAGTGTAAAATCCAGAAAGGCAGGACAGGCCATGGAGAAATGGGAGCCTTGTTATGCTGATGGGCGGGATGTAAATTGCCAACAGCCACTCGGGAGAAGTGTATGGTGTTTCCTGAAACATCTAAAAAACAAAGCAACAGAGCCTAGGGCACTTCCACTTATGGTCCTATAGCTTAGGGAAATTAAAATGAAAAAGACACAGCCACCCCAAAGTTTGGGACGCCTCTGTTTACAAGAACCTCGTTTACCGTACAAGTTCAATATCACAGAAAGTGAAAAATGGATAAAGAACTTGTGGTACTTACGTACAATGCAGTATCACTCAGGATGAAATCTATGTCATCAGGCCCGTAGCAGCATAATGAGTGGATTCAGGTACGATGATTCTAACTGAAATAAGTCACACAGAAAAGGAAACATCATAAGATATCACTAATACACGGAATGTAAACTGGGCTACACAGGAACTGAATTCCAAAACAGAACAGGGTCTCAAATTTAGAAAACCAACTTATGCTTGCTTAAGGGGAAAGGTGAGTTGGGGTGCTGCACAAAAGCAGAGATTGAAATGAGCACAGATAAAGTTCCTTAAGCCAAATACGGAATAGACAAGAGCTACTCCTTGCTCAACGAAATGGACTCAACACCGCATATTAAACGCCTAAGAATGTACCTGACTAGTAAGTATCTTAAAACCTATGGATTGCTATGTCTCCGAAAGAGAATCAAGCATGTGTACAGGGGCATAAACGCAGCAGTGATAGGATTGGAGAGGTTCGGTGAGCAAATGAAGACCCTTTGAAGTCATATTGCATGGTACCCATTCCACGGGTCTCAACTACCCAGGTTTAAGGTATTCTTCCTTCAGCTATAACATGCATGTGGAACCCAGAGTATGATCAACCGTGTGAACGGGAGACGTGTTCAAATATGTCTCAGTTTTCGTACCCTGGTACTCGGGTGCAACATTCCAGACGCTTTACTAACACTCTCCCCACTTGGAGAGTCAGCGCCTTTAACCTCCTGTTTGGCCCAGTTTGCAATTTCTGCGGAAGATGAACAGGAATAGGGAGAACCAATGAGAGACTAGCTGGAGGTGTCTGGACGGGCAAATTTAACTCTCGTTTCCCACCAGGAAGAGGAATTAACCAAAGGCTCAGCGTGCCGTGCCTGAACCAGATTAGGGCCTGAAGCCATCCTGCGGTGTTGCGGCCAGCTCAAAAGAAAGCGAGTTGAAGAAAGGAGCTCAGGGGCACTGTAATTCACAAACCTGCAGAGTTATAAATGACAGCTATCGTCCAAAAATATACTGAAGTAAGGCTGCCAAGAGGACTTGAAAGCGGGGCAGAATTGCAGGAAACCGATTTCAGGAGGTAGACTGGAATTGCATTGAAAGCATAGGAAAAGAGGCAGAACGTCCACAATGATGCACTTGGCCAAAAAGGGCGTATGCGTTTTTTCCTGAATATATTCAGGAAAAAACGCATACGCCCTTTTTGGCCAACCAAGCAAGCTTGCAAAGGAAATCTGCACTACAATGAAGTCTCACTTCCCCCCGGTCAAAAGGGCCATCTGAAAAAAGTGTAAAATCCAGAAAGGCAGGACAGGCCATGGAGAACTGGGAGCCTTGTTATGCTGATGGGCGGGATGTAAATTGCCAACAGACACTTGGGAGAAGTGTATGGTGTTTCCTGAAACATCTAAAAAACAAAGCAACAGAGCCTAGGGCACTTCCACTTATGGTCCTATAGCTTAGGGACATTAAAATCAAAAAGACACAGCCACCCCAAAGTTGGGGACGCCTCTGTTTACAAGAACCTTGTTTACAGTACAAGTTGAACATCGTAGAAAGTGAAAAATGGATAAAGAAGTTGTGGTATTTACTTACAAAGCAATATCACTCAGCAATGAAATCTATGTCATCAGGCCCTTAGCAGCACAATGAGTGGATTCAGGTATGATGATTCTAACTGAAATAAGTCACACAGAAAAAGAAACATCATAAGGTATCACTAATACACGGAATGTAAACTTGGCTACACAGGAACTGAATTCCAAATCAGAACAGGGTCTCAAATTTAGAAAACCAACTTATGCTTGCTTAAGGGGAAAGGTGAGTTGGGGTGCTGCATAAAACCAGGGATTGAAATGAGCACAGATAACGTTCTATAAGGCAAATATGGAATAGAAAAGAGCTACTCCTTGCTCAACGAAATGGACTCAACACCCCATATTCAACGCCTAGGAATATACCTGCCTAGTAAGAATCATAAAAGCAATGGATTTATATATCTCTGTAAGAGAATCAAGAGTGTGTACAGCGGCATTAAAGCAGTGAAAATCAGCTAAATCCCATATTAAAAATAAATTTCTTAAACAAAACACAATGACAGTGAAATAGAGAGCAATACTTAAGTAATCCATTCAAGGCTTCTGATGCAACCTGCATTTACCATATCTACACCCAGAGCTGGGTGACACATAAGGCTGGACACTTGGGGCTCATAAGATTGGTGAGGTTCGGTGAGCAAATGCAGACCCTTTGAAGTCATATTGCATGGTATCCATTCCATGGGTCTCAACTCTCCAGGTTTAAGGGATTCTTCCTTCAGCTAAAACATGCATGTGGAACCCAGAGTATGATCCACCGTGTGATCGAGAAACGTGTTCAAATGTGTCTCACTTTTCGTTCCCTGGTACTCGGGTGCAACATTCCAGACACTTTACTAACACTCTCCCGACTTGGAGAGTCAGTCCCTTTAACCTCCTGTTTGGCCCAGTTTGCAATTTCTGCGGAAGATGAACAGGAATAGGGAGAACCAATGAGAGACTAGCTGGAGGTGTCTGGATGGGCAAATTTAACTCTCATTTCCCACAGGGAAGAGGAATAAACCAAAGGCTCAGCATGCCGTGCCGGAACCAGATTAGGGCCTGAAGCAATCCTGCGGTGTTGTGGCCAGCTCAAAAGAAAGCGAGTTGAAGAAAGGAGCTCAGGGGCACTGTAATTCACAAACCTGCAGATTTATAAATGACAGCTATTGTCCGAAAATATACTGAAGTAGGGCTGCCAAGAGGACTTGAATGCGGGGCAGAATTGCAGGAAACCGATTTCAGGAGGAATCGGAATTGGATTGCATTTAAAACACAGGAAAAGAGGAAGAACGTCGACAATGATGCACTTGGCCAAAAAGGGCGTATGCGTTTTTTCCTGAATATATTCAGGAAAAAACGCATACGCCCTTTTTGGCCAACCAAGCAAGCTTGCAAAGGAAATCTGCACTACAATGAAGTCTCACTTCCCCCCCCCCCCCGGTCAAAAGGGCCATCTGAAAAAAGTGTAAAATCCAGAAAGGCAGAACAGGCCATGGAGAACTGGGAGCCTTGTTATGCTGATGGGCGGGATGTAAATTCCCAACAGCCCCTCTGTAGAAGTGTATGGTGTTTCCTGAAACATCTAAAAAACAAAGCAACAGAGCCTAGGGCACTTCCACTTATGGTCCTATAGCTTAGGGACATTAAAATCAAAAAGACACAGCCACCCCAAAATTTGGGACGGCTCTTTTTACAGGAATCTCTTCTGCGGCACAAGTTAAATATCCCAGAGAGCAAATAATGGATAAAGAAGTTGCGGTACTTATGTACAACAGAATACCACTCAGCAATGAAATCTATGTCACCAGGCCCGTACCAGCATAATGAGTGGATTGAGGCACGATGATTCTAAGTGAAATAAGTCACACAGAAAAAGAAACATCATAAGGTATCACTAATACACGGAATGTGAACTTGGCTACACATGAACTGAATTCCAAAACAGAACAGGGTCTCAAATTTAGAAAACCAACTTATGCTTGCTTAAGGGGGAAGGTGAGTTGGGGTGCTGCATAAAAGCAGAGTTTGAAATTAGCACAGATACCGTTCCATAAGCCAAATATGTAATAGACAAGACCTACCCCTTGCTCAACGAAATGGATTCAACAATGAGGTATCACCTCACACCTGGTAGAATAGGCATCATAGAAAATCTACAAACAAAAAATGCTGGAAAGGGTGTGGAGAAAAGGAACCCTCTTCCACTATTGTTGGGAATATAAATTGATACAGTCATTATGGAGAACAATATGGAATTTCTTAAGAAACTAACAATAGAATTACCATATGATACAGCAATCCCAGTACTGGACATATACCCAGACAAAACCATAAATCAAAAAGAGTCATTCACCGCAATGCTCATTGCATCACTATTTACAATATCGAGGTAATGGAAGCAACCTAAATGCCCACAGACAGACGAATGCATAAAGCTGTGGTACATATATAAAATGGAATATTACTAAGCCATGAAAAGGAATGAAATTGGGTCATTTGTAGAGACGTCGATGGATCTAGAGACTGTCATACAGAGTGAAGTAAGTCAGAAAGAGAAAAACAAATCTTGTATATTCATGCATATATGTGGAACCTAGAAAAACTGTACAGATTAACCATTTTGCAAGGCATAAATAGAGCAACAGATGTAGACAACAAACGTATGGACAACAAGGGGGGAAAGCTGTTGGGGGGGTGGTGGTGGGAGGAGTTGAGAGACTGGGATTGGCATGTATACATTTATATGTATAAAATAGATAACCAATAAGAACCTGCTGTATAAAAATATAAAATAAAATTCAAAATTAAAAAGAAATAAAATTTAAAAAATAAAACAGAAAAAACAATTATTCCCTGCACATACATGTATTTATATGAATAAATTATTTCCATGCTTATATCTGTAAATACAAAAAAGAGGAATAAAATCTACCTTGAACCAAAAACGAAAAAGAGAAAAAAACACAGAACCCACCAGTTACACAGAGGAAAACCGTATCAGGGCACTTGCTCCAGTTGTAAACAATTCTGAAGTTGGTCAGTGGTGGGGAATCGTCTCCCATTCAGCCAGCAGCCCCCACGCAACAAGCGTCCTCATTGCAAAGCTGGGGCACCGTGCCGAGGCATCTGTGAGTAAACGTGAGCTGAGCCCCAGGCCAGTTGCTGCTGAACTATTCCCACCCGTCCCAGGTAAAACACCTGAATATATACAAGGACTTGAAAGCCTAGAGGAAGGGCCATAGAGCCACACGAGTGACAGCATGCCGGCCGACTTGGTGCCTGCAGGCCAGCCAGGATGGTCCTGGCCCTGGGTGCTCTTCTGGAAGATTTCCATTTCCCTGCCTGAGATACCCGTCCTGTCCCTGCCCCCACTGCTTTTTTCCTTCCTCACCTCTGCCCAGGGAGAAATTCCAGCAGCAGGTATGGGTGACACATCCTCTTCTTTAGCAGGTGGCAGCCTGGCAACTGCTGCAGAAAGTCCAGCAGAGCCCCACTCACACTGGGCCACCCACAAAGCCGTGGCCTCTCACTCCCTCCCACCAGCCCAGCCCCGAGACTGCTGACAGGGCAGAGAAAATGGCGTCAGGCACGGCTGCAGGGGCTCTTGCTGCCTGGAGTGGTATTTATATTGATCTCAACCCAGGCACACCTGGGGAGGGCTGGCCGGCACGGTAAGGCTGCCCAGGTCAGCCAATCATCACCCCTCAGGGGCTGACAGTTGCAGAAAATGGAACTTGCTGAACCGGCCAGGTCCAAGGAACAGGTGTGGGCTCCTGAGAGTCAGGATAGACAAGGGGCTGCAGCTTTGGCTTGTTTTCTAATCATTTTATCTGGCCCATGAGTGGGAGACAACTTCAAGAAAACCCTCTCCTAATGAGAGGAACCCAGGAGTCAGGGAGAGGAGGGGTGGGTGATGGTTGGAGACAGAGGCCTGGTGCCCCGGGTGCAGTGGAAGTCTCTGGAAGACCAGGTGGAGGGAGGCCTCACGGAGTGATGCCCAGGGTCACAGACCTGTCGCAGCTGCTGTTTGTTAGTTCAAGTCCTGCTCTGAGGTGCTCTGTGTCAGCTCTGAGCGACAGGTGAGCTGGGGGTGCTCTGCAATGAGGGCTATGTGCACGGTTCCTGTGTGCCCAGCCCTGCCACGGTACCTGCAAGGGTAGCTCTGTATCCTGGGAGGGGCCTGATCACAAGAGCCCCGTGGGCTGGGGTGGGGGTGGGGTACCTGCCCAGGTGAGCTCCATATTCTGCGATTGGTCTGACCACGAGAGCCCCATGGGCTGCTGGGGACCTGGTAAAGGATGTCAGGACAGTCAGTGAAGCCACCGAGGATATACCTCCAGTTGCTCCTAATTCCTACACCCTGCTGGTCATTCTACCAACCACCAGGACATGGTATTCTGTATTAGTCTTCAATGATGCCTTCTTTTGTATTCCATTAGTCCCAGAGTCACAAGAAATTTTGGCTTGTGAGTGGCAGGACTCAACATACAACTAAAACAATACTTCCGGGCCGTCTGGCCCCAAGGGTGCAAAAATTCCCACACCGTCTTTGGGGAAAGCTTAGCTAAAGACCTAAAAGTTCTACCTCTGGAAAAGGAAACCCTCCTTCAATATGCAGACGACATTCTGATCGCCAGCCCTACTAAGGAGGCCTCTGAACTACCAAGCCAATAAAGGATAGAAGTTGTCCAAGAAAAAGCTCAAATATCACAGACTGCGGTGACCTGCCTGGGCTTCATTCTCACACAAGGTCAGAGAAGCCCATCCCAGGAAAGGGAAGAAACCATTTTCAGCCTTACCCCTTTCTAAAACTAGAAGACAGCTTAGGGGTTCCTGGGGAGGCCAGGGTTTGCTGCTTCTGGATCCCTAACTACAGTCTACTAGCTGGGCCTCTATATGAAACACTGAAAGGAAAAGATGATGATCCTTTTGAATAGAATCCAGAAGTGGCCTTTCAAGAATGGAAAGAGCAGTCAATTCAGACCCTTGCCCTGGAACTCCCTAATTTAGCTAAACCCTTTGGCCTTTACATTCCCGGTGAAAGGTGAATCGCCATTGGAGAATTAGTGCAAAAACTGGGACCACTTGAAATGGAACAATGCAAGAATGCCATCCAGGTAGGATAAACTACGGTCACGAAGGGGCTTGGCCCACTGCCACATCTGGCCAAGATACTGGCGGTATCTAAAAACCTGGAAATCAGCAGCCCAAAAGGCCACCTCCCTCCTAAGGGAAAAGGACCCCACGTGGTGATCCTAACCACCAACCATGCCCTGAAGTTGCAGGGTTCGCTCCGTGGGCACACCGACCTCGAGTGAGGAGACCCTCCAACTCCAACATCCAGAGAGATAACCGGGGGCAACAGGGCACCATGACGACTCGTGTGAACATCACTTGACCTGGAGTTTCTCTCATAAAACAACAAGAGTGTGTCCCAAAAGAGTAGACTACTGCTTGCAGGACTTACTGCACCCAGAGGGGAGCTAATAATCTTGGCGGGGGAACCGTATATCACACTGTCACCATAGAAAAGCCTACAGACACCGTGATGATGGTGGCCAATAAGACCGGCTGGACTCCTGTTTACTTCCAAAGGCTGTTGACTCAGTAGCCATCATGGTCCTTATCACCACTGACCCTGGACTGTCTGGGAGTTGAGCGGGCAGGGCTCTGACACCTGGTGCTCTTTGTACGTTAATTCAGGGGCCTAATTGAAGAAAGCGCAGACTACTGGTCAGAGCATCTAGGCTGGCAGAAACGGTCAGCCTAAGGTGGCCGAACAAATGTGGGGCGGGGTGAAACCGGCCCCCACAGCGTCTCTGCACATCTCTTTCCTGGACCCTTAAAGGTCATTAGAATCTATAACACTTCCAATGCTGGTGCTCAGGTGGACGAGCAGGGAGGCAGGGGTCCTGGGGACAATCAACGTCACCGGGAGGCTGCTGGGGAGAAGTTCTGACCCTCGCCCCAGGGTATGAGGGCTCCCAACTCAGCACTCAGCAGTTACAGAAGAAGGGTCTGCACCCTCAGCACTCCAAGAATGAGGAACGGGACAAAAGGCAGAGGAGGGGTTTGTCCCCAGCAAAGCCCATTAAAAATCCCTGGGAGATAAAAATAGAATCTGGGCAATAAAGTCAAGTCTAACCTTTTCTATCCTTTGTGCTTTGTCTAATTTCATGTGCTCCTAGGGTCCCGCATGCAGAGGTTCCACACCCGGCACTTCAGACCAGATTTCCTAGTGCAGAATGGCTGGGTCGACACCTCAGCTCCTGGGGCCCAGTGCAGACTCCACGATATAGAGCCTGAGCTACAGCCAACCCGGCCCTCGAGAGCTCCGCCGCCTCCCTCCCTCCCACTGACTCTGACAGGATCTCTACACAGCAGCCCAGCCCACAGCCCACGGGGTAGTGCATGCTCTCACCTCTCCATTCTCTGATCAAAATATAAAGTTTCCTTTGCTTGTGAACCAAACTCAGTCTCGATCTGTTGGCCCCAATGACACTGGGCAGGGGGACACTTGTTGGGGTCCACTCTGGAGGATCAGTAACAGAAATTGAGACTATTGTAACCTCAATGAACAGATGTGTGAGCCAAACTGTAGTTAACATAGAACAGTGTATAAGGCTCGGGTAAAATAAGATGTTTCTAACACTTCCATTTGATATTTCCATCACTTTTTATAAGCAAGTTCAGTGAAAAGGTTTGTCTTATTTGTCAGGTCAATATTAGAGAAACGAAGTGATTTCTTTCCAAGGATGTACATCTAATAATCTTGGTTAAACCTTCAATCTTGTTTTAAATGCTTTTCCATTGAAAATGATACCTCTCTTTCAGCTCCCCCATTTCTGAGAAGTATAAAATCTTATAATTTATTATTACCAAAGGGGAAAGGTGGGAGGAGGGATAAATTAACAGTTTGGAATTAACACATACACACTGCTATGTATAAAATAGATCATCAACAAGGAACTACTGTATAGCACAGGGAACTACACTCAACATTTTGCAATAACCTATAAGGGGAAATAATCTGAAAAAGAATAGATATTTTTATTGACATCATCTATCAATGATAGTTAAAGTGTAGCCTAAGGGAAGCTGGTGGTGAGTGCTTCTGACCCTGAAGACTTCAATCATCTAAAGTTTGGACTCTGCCTACTTCCCAAGGCCCTTAATGAACATATGTGTAGCCGTAGCTTAAAAACTTCCCCAGTTTGGGTTTCGGGGAGACACTGATTTTGAAAAAGCCCTGGTGTTCTCCTTACATGAATGGGACTCTTCCTACTGCTAAAACATGTCTGTCACACCCAGAGGATGGTATACCGTCTGATCGGGAAGAGTTTGGAAAAGGCATCTCATCTCCTCATCTCCTGGTGCTCGGGTTCACCCCTCCAGCGTCTTTACTAACAGTCTCCCCACTTGGAGATGTCAGCACTGTCAACATCCTGTTGCGTACAGTTTGGAATTTGTCCAGAGGATGAAGCGGAAGGATGAGGAACAATGAGAGACAAGTCCTAGGTGTTCAGACAGGCACATGTCACTCTAATTTCCAATCAGGAAGACGAATTGACCAAAGGCTAGGGTTGCCCATGGAAACAGTATAGGGCTTGAGGAAATCCCGCTGCTTTGTGGCCAGTTCCCATAAACACAAGTTGAACAATGGAACTCAGGGGCAGTAAAATTCACAAAACTGCAGAGTTGAAAATATCCATCACTGAAAAATGTCTTGAGGAAAGTCAGAGAAAAGGACTTGTAAGCAAGGGAGAATGGCAGGAAAGGGATTTGAGGAGGTAGAAAGGACTCGCCATTAAGCACAAGAAAAGGAGCTGAACATTGCCAACATTGCCAACATTGCAGTTGGCCAAAAAGGGTGTATGCGTTTTTTTCTGTATATATTCAAGAAAAGGGCATACACTTTTTTAGCCAACCAAACAGGTGGGCACTGGAAGTCAATACTACAAAAGATATCACTTCGCATCAGTCAGAAGAGCCATCCTCATAAAGCGTAAACAACAGAAATGCAGGACAGGGCAACGAGAAGAGGGAGCCCTGTGAGACTTATAGTGGAAATGTATATTGCCAACGGCCATTCTGGAGAAGTGTATTGTGTTTACTAAAGCATCTAAAAAATGAGCTACAGAGCATAGGGCACTTGCACTCATGGGCGTATATCTTGGGAAAAACAAAAATCGAGAGGACACAGGCACCCCAATGTTTACCCCCTCTCTGTTTAAAAGATCCTCGACTAGGATATAACTTAAATGTCTCTGGAGGGAAAAAATGGATAGAGATGTGGTACTTAGGTAGAGTGGAATATTATTCAGCCTGGAAATCAATGAAATATGGCCAGTTGTAACAACTCCGGAGGAGTTACGTATGATCATTCTAAGTGACAGAATTCAAAAAGAAAAAGACACATATCATAAGATATCACTTAAAGGTGGAATCCAAAATGGCTACACATGAAATAAATTACAAAACAAAAACATAGTCAAATATGTAGAAAACACGCATAAGGCTGCTAAACGGGAAAGGTGGGGAGGGGTGAGGCATCATCCAGGAGGTTGAAATTAGCAAAGATACCATTCCAAATACCAAACTGATAATCAACAAGGCCTACACGGTAGCTAAAAGAACTGCACTCAGCACACTCAAGTCACCGGAAAAGAATATATACGACTGGTAAGAATCTGAAAAAGAATTTATTGATGACTCTCTGTACGTGAATCAAGTGGATGTACAGCAGCAAGAAACAGAGCTTTGAAAATCAGCTGTAACCAATATAGTAATAAATTGAAAAAAATAAACGACAGAGAGACAGAGAAAACCTCTTACAACTTTTCCTCAGGGACGGTGATGCAACATGGATTGAACACATCTAGACCCACAGCAGGATGAGACATAAGGCTGGAAACTGTTTGCGCTAAGAGAAATGTGAGGTTGGGTGAGGAAATGCACACCCTTTAAAGTAATACTACCTGGTACCCATTCAATGGGTCCCAAATCTGCAGGTTCAAGGGATCTTCCTACAGCTAAAACATGCATGGAAAACCCAGAGGACTGTACACCATGTGATCGGGAGATGTGTCTAAAATGCACCTCATTTATCCTCTCCTGGTGCTCCTGTTCACCATTCCAGCCATGTTACTTAGAATCTCCCCACTTGGAGAATCAGCACATTTAAACTTCTGTTTCACACATTTTGCAAATTGTGAGGAGGATGAACGGGAAGAGGGGGAACCAATGAGAGAATAGTTGTAGGGGTTTGGACGGGCACATATCACTCTAATTTCCCATTAAGAATAAGAATTAAAGAAAGGCTCAGCCTGCCTCGCCGGAGCCAAAATAGGGCCTGAAGCAATCCTGCGGGTTTGAGGCCAGCTCACAAAAGAGCAACTTAAAAAATGGAGCTCAGGGTCACTGCAATTCACAAACCTGCAGAGTTATAAATGAAAACTAATGTCCAAAAATATGTTGAGGTAAGGCAAAGAAGAGGATCTGAATGCAAGACAGAATTGCAAGAAACAGATTTCAAGAGATAGATTGGACTCGTCTTTAACGCACATGAAAAGCGGCAGAATTTCGACAATGATGCAGTTGGCCCAAAAGGGCGTATGCGTTTTTTCCTGATTATATCCAGGAAAAAACGCATACGCACTTTATGGGCAACGAAGCAAGCAAGCAATGCAAATGTGCACAACAAAGAAGTCTCACTTCCCACCGGTCAAAAGGGCCATCCTAAAAAATTGTAAAAACCAGAAATGCAGGACAGGCCATGGAGAACAGGGAGCCTTTATACGCTGATGGGCAGTGTGTGAACTGCCGAGAGCCACTCTGGAGAAGTGTATGGTGGTTCCTAAATCATCTAAAAAACAGAGCTACAGAGCATAGGACACTTCCAATCATGGGAGTATATCTAGGGAAGTCTAAAAATCAACAAGACACAAGCACACCACAGTTTAGGGCTACTCTGTTTACAAGAACCTCAACTTCAGTACACCTTAAATATCCCAGGAAAGAGAACAATGGATAAAGAAGATGTGGTACTTATGTACAATGGAATATCTCTTCACCATGAAATCAATGTAATAAGGCTAGTAGAAGGATAAAGAGTGGATTTAGGTCCGATAATACTACTTGAAATAAGTCAAACAGAAAAAGAAACATATCATAAGATATCACTTATAGAGGGAGGGTAAATATGGCTGCACAAGAAATGAATTACAGAACAGAACAGTGTCTCACATTTAGAAAACACACTTATGTCAGCTTAAGGGGAAAGGAGAGGTGGGGTGATGCATAAAACCAGAGTTTGAAATTAGCACAGATACCGTTCAATAAACCAAATAGGTATTAGACAAGATCTACACCTTGCTCAATGAACTGGCCTCAACACACCCTATACACCGCAGAGAAATATATCTGAGTAATAAGAATCTTAAAACCCATGTATTGATATATCTCCATAAGGGAATCAAGTGTGTGCAGAGCGGCACAAACACAGCAGTGAAAATGAGCTAAACCCCATTATAGAAATAAATTTTAAAAACAAAACGCTGAAACAATGAAAGAGAGAAAAATTCTTACAAAATTCGCTCAGGGGCTGTGATGCAACCTGGATTGACCACATATAAAACCACAGCTGGATAAGACATAAGGCTGGACACTTGGGGCTGAGAGGATTGGTGAGCTTTGGTGAGCAACTGCCGAAAGTTTAATGCAATACTTCATGCTACTCAGTCCAAGGGTCCCAGCACTCCAGGTTGAAGGGAATCTTCCTACAGCTAAACCATGCTTGGGAAACCCAGCGACTGGTATACCATATGATCGGGAAAGGTTTCTAAAACGCACCTCATTTTTCCTCTCCTGGGGCTCCGGATCGACATTCCAGCCGCTTTACT
Source organism: Globicephala melas (assembly GCF_963455315.2). Classification (NCBI taxonomy): domain Eukaryota; kingdom Metazoa; phylum Chordata; class Mammalia; order Artiodactyla; family Delphinidae; genus Globicephala; species Globicephala melas. The sequence continues at coordinate 389,577 of NW_027207357.1, read as the reverse complement.
AACAACATCCCCACATGGAGTCAATGCCTTTAAGTTCTGGTATCGCACAGTCTGCAGTTAGTGCGGAGGATGAATGGGAATGGGGGAACCAGTGAGAAACAAGCTGTAGTGGTTTCAATGGGCACATGTCACACTAATGTCACATCAGTAAGAAGAATTAACCAAAGGCACAGCAAGGTGCCCCAGAAGAAAAATAGGGCTTCAAGGAATCCTGTGGTTATGGGGCAAGACCACAAAAATAAGAGCTGAAAAGTGGGGCTAAGGGCCACTGCAATTCAAAAACCTGCAGAGTTATAAAGGCCAACTATTTTCAAAAAATATATTGAGGTAAGGCTATGAAGAGTCATTGAAAGCAAGGCAGAATTGCAGGAAACCGATTTCAGGAGGTAGACTGGAATTGCATTGAAAACATATGAAGAGAGCCAGAACCTCGACAATGATGCACTTGGCCAAAAAGGGCGTATGTGTATTTTCCTGAATATATTCAGGAAAAAACGCATACACACTTTTTGGTCAACCAAGCAAGCTTGCAAAGGAAATCTGCAGTACAATGAAGTCTCACTTACACCTGGTCAAAAGGGCAATCTGAAAAAAGTGTAAAATCCATAAAGGCACGACACGGCATGGAGAACTGGGAGCCTTCTGATGCTGATGGGCGGGATGTAAATTGCCAACAGCCACTCTGGAGAAGTGTATGGTGTTTCCCGAAACATCTAAAAAACAAAGCAACAGAGCCTAGGGCACTTCCACGTATGGTCCTATAGCTTAGGGAAATTAAAATCAAAAAGACACAGCCACCCCAAAGTTTGGGACGCCTCTGTTTACAAGAACCTCGTTTACAGTACAAGTTCAATATTGCAGAAAGTGAAAAATGGGTAAAGAAGTTGTGGTATTTACGTACAATGCAGTATCACTCAGCAATGATATCTATGTCATCAGGCCCGTAGCAGCACAATGAGTGTATTCAGGTATGGTGATTCTAACTGAAATAAGTCACACAGAAAAAGAAACATTAAAAAATATCACTAATACACTGAATGTAAACTTGGCTACAGAGGAACTGAATTCCAAAACAGAACAGGGTCTCAAATTTAGAAAAGCAACTTATGCTTGCTTAAGGAGAAAGTTGAGTTGGGGTGCTGCATAAAACCAGAGATTGAAATGAGCACAGATAAAGTTCCTTAAGCCAAATATGGAATAGACAAGAGCTACTCCTTGCTCAATGAAATGGACTCAACACCGCATATTAAACGCCTAAGAATGTACCTGACTAGTAAGTATCTTAAAACCTATGGATTGCTATGTCTCCAAAAGAGAATCAAGCGTGTGTACAGGGGCATAAACGCAGCAGTGATAGGATTGGAGAGGTTCGGTGAGCAAATGAAGACCCTTTGAAGTCATATTGCATGGTACCCATTCCACGGGTCTCAACTCTCCAAGTTTAAGGTATTCTTCCTTCAGCTAAAACATGCATGTGGAACCCAGAGTATGATCAACCGTGTGATCGGGAGACGTTTTCAGATATGTCTCAGTTTTCGTCCCCTGGTACTTGGGTGCAACATTCCAGACGCTTTACTAACAATCTCCCCACTTGGAGAGTCAGTGCCTTTAACCTCCTGTTTGGCCCAGTTTGCAATTTCTGCGGAAGATGAACAGGAATAGGGAGAACCAATGAGAGACTAGCTGGAGGTGTCTGGACGGGCAAATTTAACTCTCATTTCCCACCAGGAAGAGGAAATAACCAAAGGCTCAGCGTGCCGTGCCAGAACCAGATTAGGGCCTGAAGCAATCTTGCGGTGTTGCGGCCAGCTCACAAGAAAGCGAGTTGAAGAAAAGAGCTCAGGGGCACTGTAATTCACAAACCTGCAGAGTTATAAATGACAGCTATTGTCCAAAAATATACTGAAGTAAGGCTGCCAAGAGGACTTGAAAGCGGGGCAGAATTGCAGGAAACCGATTTCAGGAGGTAGACTGGAATTGCATTGAAAGCATAGGAAAAGAGGCAGAACGTCCACAATGATGCACTTGGCCAAAAAGGGCGTATGCGTTTTTTCCTGAATATATTCAGGAAAAAACGCATACGCCATTTTTGGCCAACCAAGCAAGCTTGCAAAGGAAATCTGCACTACAATGAAGTCTCACTTCCCCCCGGTCAAAAGGGCCATCTGAAAAAAGTGTAAAATCCAGCAAGGCAGGACAGGCCATGGAGAACTGGGAGCCTTGTTATGCTGATGAGCGGGATGTACATTGCCAACAGACACTCGGGAGAAGTGTATGGTGTTTCCTGAAACATCTAAAAAACAAAGCAACAGAGCCTAGGGCACTTCCACTTATGGTCCTATAATTTGGGAAATTAAATTCAAAAAGACACAGCCATCCCAAAGTTTGGGACGGCTCTGTTTAAAACAACCTCGTTTACGGTACAAATTCAATATCACAGAAAGTGAGAAATGGATAAAGAAGTTGTGGTACTCACGTACAATGCAGAATCACTCAGCAATGAAATCTATGTCATCAGGCCCATAGCAGCATAATGAGTGGATTCAGGTACGATGATTCGAACTGAAACAAGTCACACAGAAAAAGTAACATCATAAGATATCACTAATACACGGAATGTAAACTTGGCTACACAGGAACTGAATTACAGAACAGAACAGGGTCTCAAATTTAGAAAACCAACTTATGCTTGCTTAAGGGGAAAGGTGAGTTGGGGTGCTGCATAAAACCAGAGATTGAAATGACAACAGATAAAGTTCCTTAAGCCAAATATGGAATAGACAAGAGCTACTCCTTGCTCAACGAAATGGACTCAACACCCCATATTAAACGCCTAAGAATGTACCTGACTAGTAAGTATCTTAAAACCTATGGATTGCTATGTCTCCAAAAGAGAATCAAGCGTGTGTACAGGGGCATAAACGCAGCAGTGATAGGATTGGAGAGGTTCGGTGAGCAAATGAAGACCCTTTGAAGTCATATTGCATGGTACCCATTCCACGGGTCTCAACTCTCCAGGTTTAAGGTATTCTTCCTTCAGCTAAAACATGCATGTGGAACCCAGAGTATGATCAACCGTGTGATCGGGACACGTGTTCAAATATGTCTCAGTTTTCCTCCCCTGGTACTCGGGTGCAACATTCCAGACGCTTTACTAACACTCTCCCCACTTGGAGAGTCAGCGCCTTTAACCTCCTGTTTGGCCCAGTTTGCAATTTCTGCGGAAGATGAACAGGAATAGGGAGAACCAATGAGAGACTAGCTGGAGGTGTCTGGACGGGCAAATTTAACTCTCATTTCCCACCAGGAAGAGGAAGTAACCAAAGGCTCAGCGTGCCGTGCCGCAACCAGATTAGGGCCTGAAGCCATCCTGTGGTGTTGCGGCCAGCTCACAAGAAAGCGAGTTGAAGAAAGGAGCTCAGGGGCACTGTAATTCACAAAACTGTAGAGTTATAAATGACAGCTATCGTCCAAAAATATACTGAAGTAAGGCTGCCAAGAGGACTTGAAAGCGGGGCAGAATTGCAGGAAACCGATTTCAGGAGGTAGACTGGAACTGCATTTCAAGCATAGGAAAAGAGGCAGAACGTCCACAATGATGCACTTGGCCAAAAAGGGCGCATGCGTTTTTTCCTGAATATATTCAGGAAAAAACGCATGCGCCCTTTTTGGCCAACCAAGCAAGCTTGCAATGGAAATCGGCACTACAATGAAGTCTCACTTCCCCCCGGTCAAAAGGGACATCTGAAAAAAGTGTAAAATCCAGAAAGGCAGGACAGGCCATGGAGAACTGGGAGCCTTGTTATGCTGATGGACGGGATGTAAATTGCCAACAGCCACTTGGGAGAAGTGTATGGTGTTTCCTGAAACATCTAAAAAACAAAGTAACAAAGCCTAGGGCACTTCCACTTATGGTCCTATAGCTTAGGGAAATTAAAATCAAAAAGACACAGCCACCCCAAAGTTTGGGACGCCTCTGTTTACAAGAACCTCATTTACAGTACAAGTTCAATATCACAGAAAGTGAGAAATGGATAAAGAAGTTGTGGTACTCACGTACAATGCAGAATCACTCAGCAATGAAATCTATGTCATCAGGCCCATAGCAGCATAATGAGTGGATTCAGGTACGATGATTCGAACTGAAACAAGTCACACAGAAAAAGTAACATCATAAGATATCACTAATACACGGAATGTAAACTTGGCTACACAGGAACTGAATTACAGAACAGAACAGGGTCTCAAATTTAGAAAACCAACTTATGCTTGCTTAAGGGGAAAGGTGAGTTGGGGTGCTGCATAAAACCAGAGATTGAAATGACAACAGATAAAGTTCCTTAAGCCAAATATGGAATAGACAAGAGCTACTCCTTGCTCAACGAAATGGACTCAACACCCCATATTAAACGCCTAAGAATGTACCTGACTAGTAAGGATCTTAAAACCTATGGATTGCTATGTCTCCAAAAGAGAATCAAGCGTGTGTACAGGGGCATAAACGCAGCAGTGATAGGATTGGAGAGGTTCGGTGAGCAAATGAAGACCCTTTGAAGTCATATTGCATGGTACCCATTCCACGGGTCTCAACTCTCCAGGTTTAAGGTATTCTTCCTTCAGCTAAAACATGCATGTGGAACCCAGAGTATGATCAACCGTGTGATCGGGACACGTGTTCAAATATGTCTCAGTTTTCCTCCCCTGGTACTCGGGTGCAACATTCCAGACGCTTTACTAACACTCTCCCCACTTGGAGAGTCAGCGCCTTTAACCTCCTGTTTGGCCCAGTTTGCAATTTCTGCGGAAGATGAACAGGAATAGGGAGAACCAATGAGAGACTAGCTGGAGGTGTCTGGACGGGCAAATTTAACTCTCATTTCCCACCAGGAAGAGGAAGTAACCAAAGGCTCAGCGTGCCGTGCCGCAACCAGATTAGGGCCTGAAGCCATCTTGCGGTGTTGCGGCCAGCTCAAAAGAAAGCGAGTTGAAGAAAGGAGCTCAGGGGCACTGTAATTCACAAAACTGTAGAGTTATAAATGACAGCTATCGTCCAAAAATATACTGAAGTAACGCTGCCAAGAGGACTTGAAAGCAGGGCAGAATTGCAGGAAACCGATTTCAGGAGGTAGACTGGAATTGCATTGAAAGCATAGGAAAAGAGGCAGAACGTCCACAATGATGCACTTGGCCAAAAAGGGCGTATGCGTTTTTTCCTGAATATATTCAGGAAAAAACGCATACGCCATTTTTGGCCAACCAAGCAAGCTTGCAAAGGAAATCGGCACTACAATGAAGTCTCACTTCCCCCCGGTCAAAAGGGCCATCTGAAAAAAGTGCAAAATCCAGAAAGGCAGGACAGGCCATGGAGAACTGGGAGCCTTGTTATGCTGATGGGCGGGATGTAAATTGCCAACAGCCACTTGGGAGAAGTGTATGGTGTTTCCTGAAACATCTAAAAAACAAAGCAACAGAGCCTAGGGCACTTCCACTTATGGTCCTATAGCTTAGGGAAATTAAATTCAAAAAGATACAGCCACCCCAAAGTTTGGGACGGCTCTGTTTAAAACAACCTCGTTTACGGTACAAATTCAATATCACAGAAAGTGAGAAATGGATAAAGAAGTTGTGGTACTCACGTACAATGCAGAATCACTCAGCAATGAAATCTATGTCATCAGGCCCATAGCAGCATAATGAGTGGATTCAGGTACGATGATTCGAACTGAAACAAGTCACACAGAAAAAGAAACATCATAAGATATCAGTAATACACGGAATGTAAACTTGGCTACACAGGAACTGAATTACAGAACAGAACAGGGTCTCAAATTTAGAAAACCAACTTATGCTTGCTTAAGGGGAAAGGTGAGTTGGGGTGCTGCATAAAACCAGAGATTGAAATGAGCACAGATAAAGTTCCTTAAGCCAAATATGGAATAGACAAGAGCTACTCCTTGCTCAACGAAATGGACTCAACACCCCATATTAAACGCCTAAGAATGTACCTGACTAGTAAGTATCTTAAAACCTATGGATTGCTATGTCTCCAAAAGAGAATCAAGCGTGTGTACAGGGGCATAAACGCAGCAGTGATAGGATTGGAGAGGTTCGGTGAGCAAATGAAGACCCTTTGAAGTCATATTGCATGGTACCCATTCCACGGGTCTCAACTCTCCAGGTTTAAGGTATTCTTCCTTCAGCTAAAACATGCATGTGGAACCCAGAGTATGATCAACCGTGTGATCGGGACACGTGTTCAAATATGTCTCAGTTTTCCTCCCCTGGTACTCGGGTGCAACATTCCAGACGCTTTACTAACACTCTCCCCACTTGGAGAGTCAGCGCCTTTAACCTCCTGTTTGGCCCAGTTTGCAATTTCTGCGGAAGATGAACAGGAATAGGGAGAACCAATGAGAGACTAGCTGGAGGTGTCTGGACGGGCAAATTTAACTCTCATTTCCCACCAGGAAGAGGAAATAACCAAAGGCTCAGCGTGCCGTGCCGGAACAAGATTAGGGCCTGAAGCCATCCTGCGGTGTTGCGGCCAGCTCACAAGAAAGCGAGTTGAAGAAAGGAGCTCAGGGGCACTGTAATTCACAAAACTGTAGAGTTATAAATGACAGCTTTCGTCCAAAAATATACTGAAGTAAGGCTGCCAAGAGGACTTGAAAGCGGGGCAGAATTGCAGGAAACCGATTTCAGGAGGTAGACTGGAATTGCATTTCAAGCATAGGAAAAGAGGCAGAACGTCCACAATGATGCACTTGGCCAAAAAGGGCGCATGCGTTTTTTCCTGAATATATTCAGGAAAAAACGCATGCGCCCTTTTTGGCCAACCAAGCAAGCTTACAATGGAAATCGGCACTACAATGAAGTCTCACTTCCCCCCGGTCAAAAGGGACATCTGAAAAAAGTGTAAAATCCAGAAAGGCAGGACAGGCCATGGAGAACTGGGAGCCTTGTTATGCTGATGGGCGGAATGTAAATTGCCAACAGCCACTTGGGAGAAGTGTATGGTGTTTCCTGAAACATCTAAAAAACAAAGTAACAAAGCCTAGGGCACTTCCACTTATGGTCCTATAGCTTAGGGAAATTAAAATCAAAAAGACACAGCCACCCCAAAGTTTGGGACGCCTCTGTTTACAAGAACCTCATTTACAGTACAAGTTCAATATCACAGAAAGTGAAAAATGGATAAAGAACTTGTGGTACTTACGTACAATGCAGTATCACTCAGCAATGAAATCTATGTCATCAGGCCCATAGCAGCATAATGAGTGGATTCAGGTACGATGATTCTAACTGAAATAAGTCACACAGAAAAAGAAACATCATAAGATATCACTAATACACGGAATGTAAACTTGGCTACACAGGAACTGAATTCCAAAACAGAACAGGGTCTCAAATTTAGAAAACCAACTTATGCTTGCTTAAGGGAAAAGGTGAGTTAGGGGGCTGCATAAAACCAGAGATTGAAATGAGCACAGATAAAGTTCCTTAAGCCAAATATGGAATAGACAAGAGCTACTCCTTGCTCAACGAAATGGACTCAACACCCCATATTAAACGCCTAAGAATGTACCTGACTAGTAAGTATCTTAAAACCTATGGATTGCTATGTCTCCAAAAGAGAATCAAGCGTGTGTACAGGGGCATAAACGCAGCAGTGATAGGATTGGAGAGGTTCGGTGAGCAAATGAAGACCCTTTGAAGTCATATTGCATGGTACCCATTACACGGGTCTCAACTCTCCAGGTTTAAGGTATTCTTCCTTCAGCTAAAACATGCATGCGGAACCCAGAGTATGATCAACCGTGTGAATGGGAGACGTGTTCAAATATGTCTCAGTTTTCCTCCTCTGGTACTCGGGTGAAACATTCCAGACGGTTTACTCACACCCTCCCCACTTGGAGAGTCAGCGCCGTTAACCTACTGTTTGGGCCAGTTTGCAATTTCTGTGGAAGATGAACAGGAATAGGGAGAACCAATGAGAGACTAGCTGGAGGTGTCTGGACGGGCAAATTTAACTCTCATTTCCCACCAGGAAGAGGAAATAACCAAAGGCTCAGCGTGCCGTGCCGGAACCAGATTAGGGCCTGAAGCCATCTTGCTGTGTTGCGGCCAGCTCAAAAGAAAGCGAGTTGAAGAAAGGAGCTCAGGGGCACTGTAATTCACAAAACTGTAGAGTTATAAATGACAGCTATCGTCCAAAAATATACTGAAGTAACGCTGCCAAGAGGACTTGAAAGCAGGGCAGAATTGCAGGAAACCGATTTCAGGAGGTAGACTGGAATTGCATTGAAAGCATAGGAAAAGAGGCAGAACGTCCACAATGATGCACTTGGCCAAAAAGGGCGTATGCGTTTTTTCCTGAATATATTCAGGAAAAAACGCATACGCGCTTTTTGGCCAACCAAGCAAGCTTGCAAAGGAAATCTGCACTACAATGAAGTCTCACTTCCCCCCGGTCAAAAGGGCCATCTGAAAAAAGTGTAAAATCCAGAAAGGCAGGACAGGCCATGGAGAACTGGGAGCCTTGTTATGCTGATGGGCGGGATGTAAACTGCCAACAGACACTTGGGAGAAGTGTATGGTGTTTCCTGAAACATCTAAAAAACTAAGCAACAGAGCCTAGGGCACTTCCACTTATGGTCCTATAGCTTAGGGAAATTAAAATCAAAAAGACACAGCCACCCCAAAGTTTGGGACGCCTCTGTTTACAAGAACCTCGTTTACAGTACAAGTTCAATATCACAGAAAGTGAAAAATGGATAAAGAACTTGTGGTACTTACGTACAATGCAGTATCACTCAGCAATGAAATCTATGTCATCAGGCCCATAGCAGCATAATGAGTGGATTCAGGTACGATGATTCTAACTGAAATAAGTCACACAGAAAAAGAAACATCATAAGATATCACTAATACACGGAATGTAAACTTGGCTACACAGGAACTGAATTCCAAAACAGAACAGGGTCTCAAATTTAGAAAACCAACTTATGCTTGCTTAAGGGAAAAGGTGAGTTAGGGGGCTGCATAAAACCAGAGATTGAAATGAGCACAGATAAAGTTCCTTAAGCCAAATATGGAATAGACAAGAGCTACTCCTTGCTCAACGAAATGGACTCAACACCCCATATTAAACGCCTAAGAATGTACCTGACTAGTAAGTATCTTAAAACCTATGGATTGCTATGTCTCCAAAAGAGAATCAAGCGTGTGTACAGGGGCATAAACGCAGCAGTGATAGGATTGGAGAGGTTCGGTGAGCAAATGAAGACCCTTTGAAGTCATATTGCATGGTACCCATTACACGGGTCTCAACTCTCCAGGTTTAAGGTATTCTTCCTTCAGCTAAAACATGCATGTGGAACCCAGAGTATGATCAACCGTGTGAATGGGAGACGTGTTCAAATATGTCTCAGTTTTCCTCCCCTGGTACTCGGGTGAAACATTCCAGACGGTTTACTCACACCCTCCCCACTTGGAGAGTCAGCGCCGTTAACCTCCTGTTTGGGCCAGTTTGCAATTTCTGTGGAAGATGAACAGGAATAGGGAGAACCAATGAGAGACTAGCTGGAGGTGTCTGGACGGGCAAATTTAACTCTCATTTCCCACCAGGAAGAGGAAATAACCAAAGGCTCAGCGTGCCGTGCCGGAACCAGATTAGGGCCTGAAGCCATCTTGCTGTGTTGCGGCCAGCTCAAAAGAAAGCGAGTTGAAGAAAGGAGCTCAGGGGCACTGTAATTCACAAAACTGTAGAGTTATAAATGACAGCTATCGTCCAAAAATATACTGAAGTAAGGCTGCCAAGAGGACTTGAAAGCGGGGCAGAATTGCAGGAAACCGATTTCAGGAGGTAGACTGGAATTGCATTGAAAGCATAGGAAAAGAGGCAGAACGTCCACAATGATGCACTTGGCCAAAAAGGGCGTATGCGTTTTTTCCTGAATATATTCAGGAAAAAACGCATACGCGCTTTTTGGCCAACCAAGCAAGCTTGCAAAGGAAATCTGCACTACAATGAAGTCTCACTTCCCCCCGGTCAAAAGGGCCATCTGAAAAAAGTGTAAAATCCAGAAAGGCAGGACAGGCCATGGAGAACTGGGAGCCTTGTTATGCTGATGGGCGGGATGTAAACTGCCAACAGACACTTGGGAGAAGTGTATGGTGTTTCCTGAAACATCTAAAAAACAAAGCAACAGAGCCTAGGGCACTTCCACTTATGGTCCTATAGCTTAGGGAAATTAAAATCAAAAAGACACAGCCACCCCAAAGTTTGGGACGCCTCTGTTTACAAGAACCTCGTTTACAGTACAAGTTCAATATCACAGAAAGTGAAAAATGGATAAAGAACTTGTGGTACTTACGTACAATGCAGTATCACTCAGCAATGAAATCTATGTCATCAGGCCCATAGCAGCATAATGAGTGGATTCAGGTACGATGATTCTAACTGAAATAAGTCACACAGAAAAAGAAACATCATAAGATATCACTAATACACGGAATGTAAACTTGGCTACACAGGAACTGAATTCCAAAACAGAACAGGGTCTCAAATTTAGAAAACCAACTTATGCTTGCTTAAGGGGAAAGGTGAGTTGGGGTGCTGCATAAAACCAGAGATTGAAATGAGCACAGATAAAGTTCCTTAAGCCAAATATGGAATAGACAAGAGCTACTCCTTGCTCAACGAAATGGACTCAACACCGCATATTAAACGCCTAAGAATGTACCTGACTAGTAAGTATCTTAAAACCTATGGATTGCTATGTCTCCAAAAGAGAATCAAGCGTGTGTACAGGGGCATAAACGCAGCGGTGATAGGATTGGAGAGGTTCGGTGAGCAAATGAAGACCCTTTGAAGTCATATTGCATGGTACCCATTACACGGGTCTCAACTCTCCAGGTTTAAGGTATTCTTCCTTCAGCTAAAACATGCATGTGGAACCCAGAGTATGATCAACCGTTGAATGGGAGACGTGTTCAAATATGTCTCAGTTTTCCTCCCCTGGTACTCGGGTGCAACATTCCAGACGGTTTACTCACACCCTCCCCACTTGGAGAGTCAGCGCCTTTAACCTCCTGTTTGGCCCAGTTTGCAATTTCTGTGGAAGATGAACAGGAATAGGGAGAACCAATGAGAGACTAGCTGGAGGTGTCTGGACGGGCAAATTTAACTCTCATTTCCCACCAGGAAGAGGAAATAACCAAAGGCTCAGCGTGCCGTGCCGGAACCAAATTAGGGCCTGAAGCCATCTTGCGGTGTTGCGGCCAGCTCAAAAGAAAGCGAGTTGAAGAAAGGAGCTCAGGGGCACTGTAATTCACAAAACTGTAGAGTTATAAATGACAGCTATCGTCCAAAAATATACTGAAGTAACGCTGCCAAGAGGACTTGAAAGCAGGGCAGAATTGCAGGAAACCGATTTCAGGAGGTAGACTGGAATTGCATTGAAAGCATAGGAAAAGAGGCAGAACGTCCACAATGATGCACTTGGCCAAAAAGGGCGTATGCGTTTTTTCCTGAATATATTCAGGAAAAAACGCATACGCCATTTTTGGCCAACCAAGCAAGCTTGCAAAGGAAATCGGCACTACAATGAAGTCTCACTTCCCCCCGGTCAAAAGGGCCATCTGAAAAAAGTGTAAAATCCAGAAAGGCAGGACAGGCCATGGAGAACTGGGAGCCTTGTTATGCTGATGGGCGGGATGTAAACTGCCAACAGACACTTGGGAGAAGTGTATGGTGTTTCCTGAAACATCTAAAAAACAAAGCAACAGAGCCTAGGGCACTTGCACTTATGGTCCTATAGCTTAGGGAAATTAAATTCAAAAAGATACAGCCACCCCAAAGTTTGGGACGGCTCTGTTTAAAACAACCTCGTTTACGGTACAAATTCAATATCACAGAAAGTGAGAAATGGATAAAGAAGTTGTGGTACTCACGTACAATGCAGAATCACTCAGCAATGAAATCTATGTCATCAGGCCCATAGCAGCATAATGAGTGGATTCAGGTACGATGATTCGAACTGAAACAAGTCACACAGAAAAAGAAACATCATAAGATATCAGTAATACACGGAATGTAAACTTGGCTACACAGGAACTGAATTACAGAACAGAACAGGGTCTCAAATTTAGAAAACCAACTTATGCTTGCTTAAGGGGAAAGGTGAGTTGGGGTGCTGCATAAAACCAGAGATTGAAATGAGCACAGATAAAGTTCCTTAAGCCAAATATGGAATAGACAAGAGCTACTCCTTGCTCAACGAAATGGACTCAACACCCCATATTAAACGCCTAAGAATGTACCTGACTAGTAAGTATCTTAAAACCTATGGATTGCTATGTCTCCAAAAGAGAATCAAGCGTGTGTACAGGGGCATAAACGCAGCAGTGATAGGATTGGAGAGGTTCGGTGAGCAAATGAAGACCCTTTGAAGTCATATTGCATGGTACCCATTCCACGGGTCTCAACTCTCCAGGTTTAAGGTATTCTTCCTTCAGCTAAAACATGCATGTGGAACCCAGAGTATGATCAACCGTGTGATCGGGACACGTGTTCAAATATGTCTCAGTTTTCCTCCCCTGGTACTCGGGTGAAACATTCCAGACGCTTTACTAACACTCTCCCGACTTGGAGAGTCAGCGCCTTTAACCTCCTGTTTGGCCCAGTTTGCAATTTCTGCGGAAGATGAACAGGAATAGGGAGAACCAATGAGAGACTAGCTGGAGGTGTCTGGACGGGCAAATTTAACTCTCATTTCCCACCAGGAAGAGGAAATAACCAAAGGCTCAGCGTGCCGTGCCGGAACAAGATTAGGGCCTGAAGCCATCCTGCGGTGTTGCGGCCAGCTCACAAGAAAGCGAGTTGAAGAAAGGAGCTCAGGGGCACTGTAATTCACAAAACTGTAGAGTTATAAATGACAGCTTTCGTCCAAAAATATACTGAAGTAAGGCTGCCAAGAGGACTTGAAAGCGGGGCAGAATTGCAGGAAACCGATTTCAGGAGGTAGACTGGAATTGCATTTCAAGCATAGGAAAAGAGGCAGAACGTCCACAATGATGCACTTGGCCAAAAAGGGCGTATGCGTTTTTTCCTGAATATATTCAGGAAAAAACGCATGCGCCCTTTTTGGCCAACCAAGCAAGCTTACAATGGAAATCGGCACTACAATGAAGTCTCACTTCCCCCCGGTCAAAAGGGACATCTGAAAAAAGTGTAAAATCCAGAAAGGCAGGACAGGCCATGGAGAACTGGGAGCCTTGTTATGCTGATGGGCGGGATGTAAATTGCCAACAGCCACTCGGGAGAAGTGTATGGTGTTTCCTGAAACATCTAAAAAACAAAGCAACAAAGCCTAGGGCACTTCCCCTTATGGTCCTATAGCTTAGGGAAATTAAAATCAAAAAGACACAGCCACCCCAAAGTTTGGGACGCCTCTGTTTACAAGAACCTCATTTACAGTACAAGTTCAATATCACAGAAAGTGAAAAATGGATAAAGAACTTGTGGTACTTACGTACAATGCAGTATCACTCAGCAATGAAATCTATGTCATCAGGCCCGTAGCAGCATAATGAGTGGATTCAGGTACGATGATTCTAACTGAAATAAGTCACACAGAAAAAGAAACATCATAAGATATCACTAATACACGGAATGTAAACTTGGCTACACAGGAACTGAATTCCAAAACAGAACAGGGTCTCAAATTTAGAAAACCAACTTATGCTTGCTTAAGGGGAAAGGTGAGTTGGGGTGCTGCATAAAACCAGAGATTGAAATGAGCACAGATAAAGTTCCTTAAGCCAAATATGGAATAGACAAGAGCTACTCCTTGCTCAACGAAATGGACTCAACACCGCATATTAAACGCCTTAGAATGTACCTGACTAGTAAGTATCTTAAAACCTATGGATTGCTATGTCTCAGAAAGAGAATCAAGCATGTGTACAGGGGCATAAACGCAGCAGTGATAGGATTGGAGAGGTTCGGTGAGCAAATGAAGACCCTTTGACGTCATATTGCATGGTACCCATTACACGGGTCTCAACTCTCCAGGTTTAAGGTATTCTTCCTTCAGCTAAAACATGCATGTGGAAACCAGAGCATGATCAACCATGTGAATGGGAGACGTGTTCAAATATGTCTCAGTTTTCCTCCCCTGGTACTCGGGTGCAACATTCCAGACGGTTTACTCACACCCTCCCCACTTGGAGAGTCAGCGCCTTTAACCTCCTGTTTGGCCCAGTTTGCAATTTCTGTGGAAGATGAACAGGAATAGGGAGAACCAATGAGAGACTAGCTGGAGGTGTCTGGACGGGCAAATTTAACTCTCATTTCCCACCAGGAAGAGGAAATAACCAAAGGCTCAGCGTGCCGTGCCGGAACCAGATTAGGGCCTGAAGCCATCCTGCGGTGTTGCGGCCAGCTCACAAGAAAGCGAGTTGAAGAAAGGAGCTCAGGGGCACTGTAATTCACAAAACTGTAGAGTTATAAATGACAGCTATCGTCCAAAAATATACTGAAGTAAGGCTGCCAAGAGGACTTGAAAGCGGGGCAGAATTGCAGGAAACCGATTTCAGGAGGTAGACTGGAACTGCATTTCAAGCATAGGAAAAGAGGCAGAACGTCCACAATGATGCACTTGGCCAAAAAGGGCGTATGCGTTTTTTCCTGAATATATTCAGGAAAAAACGCATACGCCCTTTTTGGCCAACCAAGCAAGCTTGCAAAGGAAATCGGCACTACAATGAAGTCTCACTTCCCCCCGGTCAAAAGGGCCATCTGAAAAAAGTGTAAAATCCAGAAAGGCAGGACAGGCCATGGAGAACTGGGAGCCTTGTTATGCTGATGGGCGGGATGTAAATTGCCAACAGCCACTCGGGAGAAGTGTATGGGGTTTCCTGAAACATCTAAAAAACAAAGCAACAGAGCCTAGGGCACTTCCACTTATGGTCTTATAGCTTAGGGAAATTAAAATCAAAAAGACACAGCCACCCCAAAGTTTGAGACGCCTCTGTTTACAAGAACCTCGTTTACTGTACAAGTTCCTTATCACAGAAAGTGAAAAATGGATAAAGAACTTGTGGTACTTACGTACAATGCAGTATCACTCAGCAATGAAATCTATGTCATCAGGCCCGTAGCAGCATAATGAGTGGATTCAGGTACGATGATTCTAACTGAAATAAGTCACACAGAAAAAGGAACATCATAAGATATCACTAATACACGGAATGTAAACTGGGCTACACAGGAACTGAATTCCAAAACAGAACAGGGTCTCAAATTTAGAAAACCAACTTATGCTTGCTTAAGGGGAAAGGTGAGTTGGGGTGCTGCATAAAACCAGAGATTGAAATGAGCACAGATAAAGTTCCTTAAGCCAAATATGGAATAGACAAGAGCTACTCCTTGCTCAAAGAAATGGATTCAACACCCCATAGTAAACGCCTAAGAATATACCTGACTAGTAAGTATCTTAAAACCTATGGATTGCTATGTCTCCGAAAGAGAATCAAGCGTGTGTACAGGGGCATAAACGCAGCAGTGATAGGATTGGAGAGGTTCGGTGAGCAAATGAAGACCCTTTGAAGTCATATTGCATGGTACCCATTCCACGGGTCTCAACTCTCCAGGTTTAAGGTATTCTTCCTTCAGCTAAAACATGCATGTGGAACCCAGAGTATGATCAACCATGTGATCGGGACACGTGTTCAAATATGTCTCAGTTTTCCTCCCCTGGTACTCGGGTGCAACATTCCAGACGCTTTACTAACACTCTCCCCACTTGGAGAGTCAGCGCCTTTAACCTCCTGTTTGGCCCAGTTTGCAATTTCTGCGGAAGATGAACAGGAATAGGGAGAACCAATGAGAGACTAGCTGGAGGTGTCTGGACGGGCAAATTTAACTCTCATTTCCCACCAGGAAGAGGAAATAACCAAAGGCTCAGCGTGCCGTGCCGGAAGCAGATTAGGGCCTGAAGCCATCCTGTGGTGTTGCGGCCAGCTCACAAGAAAGCGAGTTGAAGAAAGGAGCTCAGGGGCACTGTAATTCACAAAACTGTAGAGTTATAAATGACAGCTATCGTCCAAAAATATACTGAAGTAAGGCTGCCAAGAGGACTTGAAAGCGGGGCAGAATTGCAGGAAACCGATTTCAGGAGGTAGACTGGAATTGCATTGAAAGCATAGGAAAAGAGGCAGAACGTCCACAATGATGCACTTGTCCAAAAAGGGCATATGCGTTTTTTCTTGAATATATTCAGGAAAAAACGCATACGCACTTTTTGGCCAACCAAGCAAGCTTGCAAAGGAAATCTGCACTACAATGAAGTCTCACTTCCCCCCGGTCAAAAGGGCCATCTGAAAAAAGTGTAAAATCCAGAAAGGCAGGACAGGCCATGGAGAACTGGGAGCCTTGTTATGCTGATGGTCGGGATGTAAATTGCCAACAGCCACTCGGGAGAAGTGTATGGTGTTTCCTGAAACATCTAAAAAACAAAGCAACAGAGCCTAGGGCACTTCCACTTATGGTCCTATAGCTTAGGGAAATTAAAATCAAAAAGACACAGCCACCCCAAAGTTTGGGACGCCTCTGTTTACAAGAACCTCGTTTACAGTACAAGTTCAACAACGCAGAAAGTGAAAATGGATAAAGAAGTTGTGGTATTTACTTACAAAGCAATATCACTCAGCAATGAAATCTATGTCATCAGGCCCTTAGCAGCACAATGAGTGGATTCAGGTATGATGATTCTAACTGAAATAAGTAACACAGAAAAAGAAACATCATAAGATATCACTAATACAAGGAATGTAAACTTGGCTACACAGGAACTGAATTACAGAACAGAACAGGGTCTCAAATTTAGAAAACCAACTTATGCTTGCTTAAGGGTAAAGGTGAGTTGGGGTGCTGCATAAAACCAGAGATTGAAATGAGCACAGATAAAGTTCCTTAAGCCAAATATGGAATAGACAAGAGCTACTCCTTGCTCAACGAAATGGACTCAACACCGCATATTAAACGCCTAAGAATGTACCTGACTCTTAAGTATCTTAAAACCTATGGATTGCTATGTCTCCGAAAGAGAATCAAGCATGTGTACAGGGGCATAAATGCAGCAGTGATAGGATTGGAGAGATTCGGTGAGCAAATGAAGACCCTTTGAAGTCATATTGCATGGTACCCATTCCACGGGTTTCAACTACCCAGGTTTAAGGTATCCTTCCTTCAGCTAAAACATGCATGTGGAACCTAGAGTATGATTAACCATGTGATCGGGAGACGTGTTCATATATGTCTCAGTTTTCGTACCCTGGTACTCGGGTGCAACATTCCAGACGCTTTACTAACACCCTCCCGACTTGGAGAGTCAGTCCCTTTAACCTCGTGTTTGGCCCAGTTTGCAATTTCTGCGGAAGATGAACAGGAATAGCGAGAACCAATGAGAGACTAGCTGGAGGTGTCTGGACGGGCAAATTTAACTCTCATTTCCCACCAGGAAGAGGAAATATCCAAAGGCTCAGCGAGCCGTGCCGGAACCAGATTAGGGGCTGAAGCCATCCTGCGGTGTTGCGGCCAGGTCACAAGAAAGCGAGTTGAAGAAAGGAGCTCAGAGGCATTGTAATTCACAAACCTGCAGAGTTATAAATGACAGCTATCGTCCAAAAATATACTGAAGTAAGGCTGCCAAGAGGACTTGAAAGCAGGGCAGAATTGCAGGAAACCGATTTCAGGAGGTAGACTGGAATTGCATTGAAAGCATAGGAAAAGAGGCAGAACGTCCACAATGATGCACTTGGCCAAAAAGGGCGTATGCGTTTTTTCCTGAATATATTCAGGAAAAAACGCATACGCCCTTTTTGGCCAACCAAGCAAGCTTGCAAAGGAAATCGGCACTACAATGAAGTCTCACTTCCCCCCGGTCAAAAGGGCCATCTGAAAAAAGTGTAAAATCCAGAAAGGCAGGACAGGCCATGGAGAACTGGGAGCCTTGTTATGCTGATGGGCGGGATGTAAATTGCCAACAGCGCCACTCGGGAGAAGTGTATGGGGTTTCCTGAAACATCTAAAAAACAAAGCAACAGAGCCTAGGGCACTTCCACTTATGGTCTTATAGCTTAGGGAAATTAAAATCAAAAAGACACAGCCACCCCAAAGTTTGAGACGCCTCTGTTTACAAGAACCTCGTTTACAGTACAAGTTCCATATCAGAGAAAGTGAAAAATGGATAAAGAACTTGTGGTACTTACGTACAATGCAGTATCACTCAGCAATGAAATCTATGTCATCAGGCCCGTAGCAGCATAATGAGTGGATTCAGGTACGATGATTCTAACTGAAATAAGTCACACAGAAAAAGAAACATCATAAGATATCACTAATACACGGAATGTAAACTGGGCTACACAGGAACTGAATTCCAAAACAGAACAGGGTCTCAAATTTAGAAAACCAACTTATGCTTGCTTAAGGGGAAAGGTGAGTTGGGGTGCTGCATAAAACCAGAGATTGAAATGAGCACAGATAAAGTTCCTTAAGCCAAATATGGAATAGACAAGAGCTACTCCTTGCTCAACGAAATGGATTCAACACCCCATAGTAAACGCCTAAGAATATACCTGACTAGTAAGTATCTTAAAACCTATGGATTGCTATGTCTCCGAAAGAGAATCAAGCGTGTGTACAGGGGTATAAACGCAGCAGTGATAGGATTGGAGAGGTTCGGTGAGCAAATGAAGACCCTTTGAAGTCATATTGCATGGTACCCATTACACGGGTCTCAACTCTCCAGGTTTAAGGTATTCTTCCTTCAGCTAAAACATGCATGTGGAACCCAGAGTATGATCAACCATGTGATCGGGACACGTGTTCAAATATGTCTCAGTTTTCCTCCCCTGGTACTCGGGTGCAACATTCCAGACGCTTTACTAACACTCTCCCCACTTGGAGAGTCAACGCCTTTAACCTCCTGTTTGGCCCAGTTTGCAATTTCTGCGGAAGATGAACAGGAATAGGGAGAACCAATGAAAGACTAGCTGGAGGTGTCTGGACGGGCAAATTTAACTCTCATTTCCCACCAGGAAGAGGAAATAACCAAAGGCTCAGCGTGCCGTGACGGAAACAGATTAGGGCCTGAAGCCATCCTGCGGTGTTGCGGCCAGCTCACAAGAAAACGAGTTGAAGAAAGGAGCTCAGGGGCACTGTAATTCACAAACCTGCAGAGTTATAAATGACAACTATCGTCCAAAAATATACTGAAGTAAGGCTGCCAAGAGGACTTGAAAGCGGGGCAGAATTGCAGGAAACCGATTTCAGGAGGTAGACTGGAATTGCATTGAAAGCATAGGAAAAGAGGCAGAACGTCCACAATGATGCACTTGGCCAAAAAGGGCGTATGCGTTTTTTCCTGAATATATTCAGGAAAAAACGGATAAGCCCTTTTTGGCCAACCAAGCAAACTTGCAAAGGAAATCTGCACTACAATGAAGTCTCACTTCCCCCCGGTCAAAAGGGCCATCTGAAAAATGTGTAAAATCCAGAAAGGCAGGAAGGGCCATGGAGAACTGGGAGCCTTGTTATGCTGATGGGCGGGATGTAAATTGCCAACAGCCACTCGGGAGAAGTGTATGGTGTTTCCTGAAACATCTAAAAAACAAAGCAACAGAGCCTAGGTCACTTCCACTTATGGTCCTATAGCTTAGGGAAATTAAAATCAAAAAGACACAGCCACCCCAAAGTTTGGGACGCCTCTGTTTACAAGAACCTCGTTTACAGTACAAGTTCAACATCGCAGAAAGTGAAAATGGATAAAGAAGTTGTGGTATTTACTTACAAAGCAATATCACTCAGCAATGAAATCTATGTCATCAGGCCCTTAGCAGCACAATGAGTGGATTCAGGTATGATGATTCTAACTGAAATAAGTCACACAGAAAAAGAAACATCATAAGATATCTGTAATACACGGAATGTAAACTTGGCTACACAGGAACTGAATTACAGAACAGAACAGGGTCTCAAATTTAGAAAACCAACTTATGCTTGCTTAAGGGTAAAGGTGAGTTGGGGTGCTGCATAAAACCAGAGATTGAAATGAGCACAGATAAAGTTCCTTAAGCCAAATATGGAATAGACAAGAGCTACTCCTTGCTCAACGAAATGGACTCAACACCGCATATTAAACGCCTAAGAATGTACCTGACTAGTAAGTATCTTAAAACCTATGGATTGCTATGTCTCTGAAAGAGAATCAAGCATGTGTACAGGGGCATAAACGCAGCAGTGATAGGATTGGAGAGATTCGGTGAGCAAATGAAGACCCTTTGAAGTCATATTGCATGGTACCCATTCCACGGGTTTCAACTACCCAGGTTTAAGGTATCCTTCCTTCAGCTAAAATATGCATGTGGAACCTAGAGTATGATCAACCATGTGATCGGGAGACGTGTTCATATATGTCTCAGTTTTCGTACCCTGGTACTCGGGTGCAACATTCCAGACGCTTTACTAACACCCTCCCGACTTGGAGAGTCAGTCCCTTTAACCTCGTGTTTGGCCCAGTTTGCAATTTCTGCGGAAGATGAACAGGAAGAGCGAGAACCAATGAGAGACTAGCTGGAGGTGTCTGGACGGGCAAATTTAACTCTCATTTCCCACCAGGAAGAGGAAATAACCAAAGGCTCAGCGAGCCGTGCCGGAACCAGATTAGGGGCTGAAGCCATCCTGCGGTGTTACGGCCAGGTCACAAGAAAGCGAGTTGAAGAAAGGAGCTCAGGGGCAATGTAATTCACAAACCTGCAGAGTTATAAATGACAGCTATCGTCCAAAAATATACTGAAGTAAGGCTGCCAAGAGGACTTGAAAGCAGGGCAGAATTGCAGGAAACCGATTTCAGGAGGTAGACTGGAATTGCATTGAAAGCATAGGAAAAGAGGCAGAACGTCCACAATGATGCACTTGGCCAAAAAGGGCGTATGCGTTTTTTCCTGAATATATTCAGGAAAAAACGCATACGCCCTTTTTGGCCAACCAAGCAAACTTGCAAAGGAAATCTGCACTACAATGAAGTCTAACTTCCCCCCGGTCAAAAGGGCCATCTGAGAAAAGTGTAAAATCCAGAAAGGCAGGAAGGGCCATGGAGAACTGGGAGCCTTGTTATGCTGATGGGCGGGATGTAAATTGCCAACAGACACTCGGGAGAAGTGTATGGTGTTCCCTGAAACATCTAAAAAACAAAGCAACAGAGCCTAGGGCACTTCCACTCATGGTCCTATAGCTTAGGGAAATTAAAATCAAAAAGACACAGCCACCCCAAAGTTTGGGACGCCTCTGTTTACAAGAACCTCGTTTACAGTACAAGTTCAATATCACAGAAAGTGAAAAATGGATAAAGAACTTGTGGTACTTACGTACAATGCAGTATCACTCAGCAATGAAATCTATGTCATCAGGCCCGTAACAGCATAATGAGTGGATTCAGGTATGATGATTCTAACTAAAATAAGTCACACAGAAAAAGAAACATCATAGGATATCACTAATACACGGAATGTAAACTTGGCTACACAGGAACTGAATTCCAAAACAGAACAGGGTCTCAAATTTAGAAAACCAACTTATGCTTGCTTAAGGGGAAAGGTGAGTTGGGGTGCTGCATAAAACCAGGATTGAAATGAGCACAGATAAAGTTCCTTAAGCCAAATATGGAATAGACAAGAGCTACTCCTTGCTCAATGAAATGGACTCAACACAGCATATTAACCGCCTAAGAATGTACCTGACTAGTAAGTATCTTAAAACCTATGGATTGCTATGTCTCCAAAAGAGAATCAAGCGTGTGTACAGGGGCATAAACGCAGCAGTGATAGGATTGGAGAGGTTCGGTGAGCAAATGAAGACCCTTTGAAGTCATATTGCATGGTACCCATTCCACGGGTGTCAACTCTCCAGGTTTAAGGTATTCTTCCTTCAGCTAAAACATGCATGTGGAACCCAGAGTATGATCAACCGTGTGAACGGGAGACGTGTTCAAATATGTCTCAGTTTTCCTCCCCTGGTACTCGGGTGCAACATTCCAGACACTTTACTAACACTCTCCCCACTTGGAGAGTCAGCGCCTTTAACCTCCTGTTTGGCCCAGTTTGCAATTTCTGCGGAAGACGAACAGGAATAGGGAGAACCAATGAGAGACTAGCTGGAGGTGTCTGGACGGGCAAATTTAACTCTCATTTCCCACCAGGAAGAGGAATTAACCAAAGGCTCAGCGTGCCATGCCGGAACCAGATTAGGGCCTGAAGCCATCCTGCGGTGTTGCGGCCAGCTCACAAGAAAGCGAGTTGAAGAAAGGAGCTCAGGGGCACTGTAATTCACAAACCTGCAGAGTTATAAATGACAGCTATCGTCCAAAAATATACTGAAGTAAGGCTGCCAAGAGGACTTGAAAGTGGGGCAGAATTGCAGGAAACCGATTTCAGGAGGTAGACAGGAATTGCATTAAAAGCATAGGAAAAGAGGCAGAACGTCCACAATGATGCACTTAGCCAAAAGGGCGTATGCGTTTTTTCCTGAATATATTCAGGAAAAAACGCATACGCCCTCTTTGGCCAACCAAGCAAGCTTGCAAAGGAAATCTGCACTACAATGAAGTCTCACTTCCCCCCGGTCAAAAGGGCCATCTGAAAAAAGTGTAAAATCCAGAAAGGCAGGACAGGCCATGGAGAACTGGGAGCCTTGTTATGCTGATGGGCGGGATGTCAATTGCCAACAGACACTCGGGAGAAGTGTATGGTGTTTCCTGAAACATCTAAAAAACAAAGCAACAGAGCCTAGGGCACTTCCACTTATGGTCCTATAGCTTAGGGAAATTAAAATCAAAAAGACACAGCCACCCCAAAGTTTGGGACGCCTCTGTTTACAAGAACCTCGTTTACCGTACAAGTTCAATATCACAGAAAGTGAAAAATGGATAAAGAACTTGTGGTACTTACGTACTATGCAGTATCACTCAGCAATAAAATCTATGTCATCAGGCCCATAGCACCATAATGAGTGGATTCAGGTATGATGATTCTAACTGAAATAAGTCACACAGAAAAAGAAACATCATAAGATATCAGTAATACACGGAATGTAAACTTGGCTACACAGGAACTGAATTACAGAACAGAACAGGGTCTCAAATTTAGAAAACCAACTTATGCTTGCTTAAGGGGAAAGGTGAGTTGGGGTGCTGCATAAAACCAGAGATTGAAATGAGCACAGATAAAGTTCCATAAGCCAAATATGGAATAGACAAGAGCTACTCCTTGCTCAATGAAGTGGACTCAACACCGCATATTAAACGCCTAAGAATGTACCTGACTAGTAAGTATCTTAAAACCTATGGATTGCTATGTCTCTGAAAGAGAATCAAGCATGTGTACAGGGGCATAAACGCAGCAGTGATAGGATTGGAGAGGTTCGGTGAGCAAATGAAGACCCTTTGAAGTCATATTGCATGGTACCCATTCCACGGGTCTCAAATACCCAGGTTTAAGGTATTCTTCCTTCAGCTAAAACATGCATGTGGAACCCAGAGTATGATCAACCGTGTGAACGGGAGACGTGTTCAAATATGTCTCAGTTTTCGTACCCTGGTACTCGGGTGCAACATTCCAGACGCTTTACTAACACTCTCCCGACTTGGAGACTCAGTCCCTTTAACCTCCTGTTTGGCCCAGTTTGCAATTTCTGTGGAAGATGAACAGGAATAGCGAAAACCAATGAGAGACTAGCTGGAGGTGTCTGGACGGGCAAATTTAACTCTCATTTCCCACCAGGAAGAGGAAATAACCAAAGGCTCAGCGTGCCGTGCCGGAACCAGATTAGGGCCTGAAGCCATCCTGTGGTGTTGCGGCCAGCTCACAAGAAAGCGAGTTGAAGAAAGGAGCTCAGGGGCACTGTAATTCACAAACCTGCAGAGTTATAAAGGACAGCTATCATCAAAAAATATACTGAAGTAAGGCTGCCAAGAGGACTTGAATGCGGGGCAGAATTGCAGGAAACCGATTTCAGGAGGTAGACTGGAATTGCATTGAAAGCATAGGAAAAGAGGGAGAACGTCCACAATGATGCACTTGGCCAAAAAGGGCGTATGCGTTTTTTCCTGAATATATTCAGGAAAAAACGCATACGCCCTTTTTGGCCAACCAAGCAAACTTGCAAAGGAAATCTGCACTACAATGAAGTCTCACTTCCCCCTGGTCAAAAGGGCCATCGGAAAAAAGTGTAAAATCCAGAAAGGCAGGACAGGCCATGGAGAACTGGGAGCCTTGTTATGCTGATGGGCGGGATGTAACTTGCCAACAGACACTCGGGAGAAGTGTATGGTGTTTCCTGAAACATCTAAAAAACTAAGCAACAGAGCCTAGGGCACTTCCACGTATGGTCCTATAGCTTAGGAAAATTAAAATAAAAAAGACACAGCCACCCCAAAGTTTGGGACGCCTCTGTTTACAAGAACCTCGTTTACATTACAAGTTCAACATCGCAGAAAGTGAAAAATGCATAAAGAAGTTGTGGTATTTACTTACAAAGCAATGTCACTCAGCAATGAAATCTATGTCATCTGGCCCGTAGCAGCACAATGAGTGGATTCAGGTATGATGATTCTAACTGAAATAAGTCACACAGAAAAAGAAACATCATAAGATATCAGTAATACACGGAATGTAAACTTGGCTACACAGGAACTGAATTACAGAACAGAACAGGGTCTCAAATTTAGAAAACCAACTTATGCTTGCTTAAGGGTAAAGGTGAGTTGGGGTGCTGCATAAAACCAGAGATTGAAATGAGCACAGATAAAGTTCCTTAAGCCAAATATGGAATAGACAAGAGCTACTCCTTGCTCAACGAAATGGACTCAACACCGCATATTAAACGCCTAAGAATGTACCTGACTAGTAAGTATCTTAAAACCTATGGATTGCTATGTCTCTGAAAGAGAAGCAAGCATGTGTACAGTGGCATAAACGCAGCAGTGATAGGATTGGAGAGGTTCGGTGAGCAAATGAAGACCCTTTGAAGTCATATTGCATGGTACCCATTCCACGGGTTTCAACTACCCAGGTTTAAGGTATTCTTCCTTCAGCTAAAACATGCATGTGGAACCTAGAGTATGATCAACCATGTGATCGGGAGACGTGTTCAAATATGTCTCAGTTTTCGTACCCTGGTACTCGGGTGCAACATTCCAGACGCTTTACTAACACTCTCCCGAATTGGAGAGTCAGTCCCTTTAACCTCCTGTTTGGCCCAGTTTGCAATTTCCGCAGAAGATGAACAGGAATAGGGAGAACCAATGAGAGACTAGCTGGAGGTGTCTGGACGGGCAAATTTAACTCTCATTTCCCACCAGGAAGAGGAAATAACCAAAGGCTCAGCGTGCCGTGCCGGAACCAGATTAGGGCCTGAAGCCATCCTGCGGTGTTGCGGCCAGCTCACAAGAAAGAGAGTTGAAGAAAGGAGCTCAGGGGCACTGTAATTCACAAACCTGCAGAGTTATAAATGACAGCTATCGTCCAAAAATATACTGAAGTAAGGCTGCCAAGAGGACTTGAAAGCGGGGCAGAATTGCAGGAAACCGATTTCAGGAGGTAGACTGGAATTGCATTGAAAGCATAGGAAAAGAGGCAGAACGTCCACAATGATGCACTTGGCCAAAAAGGGCGTATGCGTTTTTTCCTCAATATATTCAGGAAAAAACGCATACGCCCTTTTTGGCCAACCAAGCAAACTTGCAAAGGAAATCTGCACTACAATGAAGTCTCACTTCCCCCCGGTCAAAAGGGCCATCAGAAAAAAGTGTAAAATCCAGAAAGGCAGGACAGGCCATGGAGAACTGGGAGCCTTGTTATGCTGATGGGCGGGATGTAAATTGCCAACAGACACTCGGGAGAAGTGTATGGTGTTTCCTGAAACATCTAAAAAACAAAGCAACAGAGCCTAGGGCACTTCCACTTATGGTCCTATAGCTTAGGGAAATTAAAATCAAAAAGATACAGCCACCCCAAAATTTGGGACGCCTCTGTTTGCAAGAACCTCGTTTACCGTACAAGTTCAATGTCACAGAAAGTGAAAAATGGATAAAGAACTTGTGATACTTACGTACAATGCAGTATCACTCAGCAATGAAATCTATGTCATCAGGCCCGTAGCAGCATATTAATTGGATTCAGGTATGATGATTCTAACTGAAATAAGACACACAGAAAAAGAAACATCATAAGATATCACTAATACACGGAATGTAAACTTGGCTAAACAGGAACTGAATTACAGAACAGAACAGGGTCTCAAATTTAGAAAACCAACTTATGCTTGCTTAAGGGGAAAGGTGAGTTGGGGTGCTGCATAAAACCAGAGATTGAAATGAGCACAGATAAAGTTCCTTAAGCCAAATATGGAATAGACAAGAGCTACTCCTTGCTCAACGAAATGGACTCAACACCCCATATTAAACGCCTAAGAATGTACCTGCCTAGTAACTATCTTAAAACCTATGGATTGCTATGTCTCCTAAAGAGAATCAAGCGTGTGTACAGGGGCATAAACGCAGCAGTGATAGGATTGGAGAAGTTCGGTGAGCAAATGAAGACCCTTTGAAGTCATATTGCATGGTATCCATTCCACGGGTGTCAACTCTCCAGGTTTAAGGTATTCTTCCTTCAGCTAAAACATGCATGTGGAACCCAGAGTATGATCAACCGTGTGAACGGGAGACGTGTTCAAATATGTCTCAGTTTTCCTCCCCTGGTACTCGGGTGCAACATTCCAGACGCTTTACTAACACTCTCCCCACTTGGAGAGTCAGCGCCTTTAACCTCCTGTTTGGCCCAGTTTGCAATTTCTGCGGAAGATGAACAGGAATAGGGAGAACCAATGAGAGACTAGCTGGAGGTGTCTGGACGGGCAAATTTAACTCTCATTTCCCACCAGGAAGAGGAAATAACCAAAGGCTCAGCGTGCCGTGCCAGAACCAGATTAGGGCCTGAAGCCATCCTGTGGTGTTGCGGCCAGCTCACAAGAAAGTGAGTTGAAGAAAGGAGCTCAGGGGCACTGTAATTCACAAACCTGCAGAGTTATAAATGACAGCTATCGTCCAAAAATATACTGAAGTAAGGCTGCCAAGAGGACTTGAAAGCGGGGCAGAATTGCAGGAAACCGATTTCAGGAGGTAGACTGGAATTGCATTGAAAGCATAGGAAAAGAGGCAGAACGTCCACAATGATGCACTTAGCCAAAAGGGAGTATGCGTTTTTTCCTGAATATATTCAGGAAAAAACGCATACGCCCTTTTTGGCCAACCAAGCAAGCTTGCAAAGGAAATCTGCACTACAATGAAGTCTCACTTCCCCCCGGTCAAAAGGGCCATCTGAAAAAAGTGTAAAATCCAGAAAGGCAGGACAGGCCATGGAGAACTGGGAGCCTTGTTATGCTGATGGGCGGGATGTCAATTGCCAACAGACACTCGGGAGAAGTGTATGGTGTTTCCTGAAACATCTAAAAAACAAAGCAACAGAGCCTAGGGCACTTCCACTTATGGTCCTATAGCTTAGGGAAATTAAAATCAAAAAGACACAGCCACCCCAAAGTTTGGGACGCCTCTGTTTACAAGAACCTCGTTTACCGTACAAGTTCAATATCACAGAAAGTGAAAAATGGATAAAGAACTTGTGGTACTTACGTACTATGCAGTATCACTCAGCAATAAAATCTATGTCATCAGGCCCATAGCACCATAATGAGTGGATTCAGGTATGATGATTCTAACTGAAATAAGTCACACAGAAAAAGAAACATCATAAGATATCAGTAATACACGGAATGTAAACTTGGCTACACAGGAACTGAATTACAGAACAGAACAGGGTCTCAAATTTAGAAAACCAACTTATGCTTGCTTAAGGGGAAAGGTGAGTTGGGGTGCTGCATAAAACCAGAGATTGAAATGAGCACAGATAAAGTTCCATAAGCCAAATATGGAATAGACAAGAGCTACTCCTTGCTCAATGAAGTGGACTCAACACCGCATATTAAACGCCTAAGAATGTACCTGACTAGTAAGTATCTTAAAACCTATGGATTGCTATGTCTCTGAAAGAGAATCAAGCATGTGTACAGGGGCATAAACGCAGCAGTGATAGGATTGGAGAGGTTCGGTGAGCAAATGAAGACCCTTTGAAGTCATATTGCATGGTACCCATTCCACGGGTCTCAAATACCCAGGTTTAAGGTATTCTTCCTTCAGCTAAAACATGCATGTGGAACCCAGAGTATGATCAACCGTGTGAACGGGAGACGTGTTCAAATATGTCTCAGTTTTCGTACCCTGGTACTCGGGTGCAACATTCCAGACGCTTTACTAACACTCTCCCGACTTGGAGACTCAGTCCCTTTAACCTCCTGTTTGGCCCAGTTTGCAATTTCTGTGGAAGATGAACAGGAATAGCGAAAACCAATGAGAGACTAGCTGGAGGTGTCTGGACGGGCAAATTTAACTCTCATTTCCCACCAGGAAGAGGAAATAACCAAAGGCTCAGCGTGCCGTGCCGGAACCAGATTAGGGCCTGAAGCCATCCTGTGGTGTTGCGGCCAGCTCACAAGAAAGCGAGTTGAAGAAAGGAGCTCAGGGGCACTGTAATTCACAAACCTGCAGAGTTATAAAGGACAGCTATCATCAAAAAATATACTGAAGTAAGGCTGCCAAGAGGACTTGAATGCGGGGCAGAATTGCAGGAAACCGATTTCAGGAGGTAGACTGGAATTGCATTGAAAGCATAGGAAAAGAGGCAGAACGTCCACAATGATGCACTTGGCCAAAAAGGGCGTATGCGTTTTTTCCTGAATATATTCAGGAAAAAACGCATACGCCCTTTTTGGCCAACCAAGCAAACTTGCAAAGGAAATCTGCACTACAATGAAGTCTCACTTCCCCCTGGTCAAAAGGGCCATCGGAAAAAAGTGTAAAATCCAGAAAGGCAGGACAGGCCATGGAGAACTGGGAGCCTTGTTATGCTGATGGGCGGGATGTAACTTGCCAACAGACATTCGGGAGAAGTGTATGGTGTTTCCTGAAACATCTAAAAAACTAAGCAACAGAGCCTAGGGCACTTCCACGTATGGTCCTATAGCTTAGGAAAATTAAAATAAAAAAGACACAGCCACCCCAAAGTTTGGGACGCCTCTGTTTACAAGAACCTCGTTTACATTACAAGTTCAACATCGCAGAAAGTGAAAAATGCATAAAGAAGTTGTGGTATTTACTTACAAAGCAATGTCACTCAGCAATGAAATCTATGTCATCTGGCCCGTAGCAGCACAATGAGTGGATTCAGGTATGATGATTCTAACTGAAATAAGTCACACAGAAAAAGAAACATCATAAGATATCAGTAATACACGGAATGTAAACTTGGCTACACAGGAACTGAATTACAGAACAGAACAGGGTCTCAAATTTAGAAAACCAACTTATGCTTGCTTAAGGGTAAAGGTGAGTTGGGGTGCTGCATAAAACCAGAGATTGAAATGAGCACAGATAAAGTTCCTTAAGCCAAATATGGAATAGACAAGAGCTACTCCTTGCTCAACGAAATGGACTCAACACCGCATATTAAACGCCTAAGAATGTACCTGACTAGTAAGTATCTTAAAACCTATGGATTGCTATGTCTCTGAAAGAGAAGCAAGCATGTGTACAGTGGCATAAACGCAGCAGTGATAGGATTGGAGAGGTTCGGTGAGCAAATGAAGACCCTTTGAAGTCATATTGCATGGTACCCATTCCACGGGTTTCAACTACCCAGGTTTAAGGTATTCTTCCTTCAGCTAAAACATGCATGTGGAACCTAGAGTATGATCAACCATGTGATCGGGAGACGTGTTCAAATATGTCTCAGTTTTCGTACCCTGGTACTCGGGTGCAACATTCCAGACGCTTTACTAACACTCTCCCGAATTGGAGAGTCAGTCCCTTTAACCTCCTGTTTGGCCCAGTTTGCAATTTCCGCAGAAGATGAACAGGAATAGGGAGAATCAATGAGAGACTAGCTGGAGGTGTCTGGACGGGCAAATTTAACTCTCATTTCCCACCAGGAAGAGGAAATAACCAAAGGCTCAGCGTGCCGTGCCGGAACCAGATTAGGGCCTGAAGCCATCCTGCGGTGTTGCGGCCAGCTCACAAGAAAGAGAGTTGAAGAAAGGAGCTCAGGGGCACTGTAATTCACAAACCTGCAGAGTTATAAATGACAGCTATCGTCCAAAAATATACTGAAGTAAGGCTGCCAAGAGGACTTGAAAGCGGGGCAGAATTGCAGGAAACCGATTTCAGGAGGTAGACTGGAATTGCATTGAAAGCATAGGAAAAGAGGCAGAACGTCCACAATGATGTACTTGGCCAAAAAGGGCGTATGCGTTTTTTCCTGAATATATTCAGGAAAAAACGCATACGCCCTTTTTGGCCAACCAAGCAAGCTTGCAAAGGAAATCTGCACTACAATGAAGTCTCACTTCCCCCCGGTCAAAAGGGCCATCTGAAAAAAGTGTAAAATCCAGAAAGGCAGGACAGGCCATGGAGAACTGGGAGCCTTGTTATGCTGATGGGCGGGATGTAAATTGCCAACAGACACTGGGGAGAAGTGTATGGTGTTTCCTGAAACATCTAAAAAACAAAGCAACAGAGCCTAGGGCACTTCCACTTATGGTCCTATAGCTTAGGAAAATTAAAATAAAAAAGACACAGCCACCCCAAAGTTTGGGACGCCTCTGTTTACAAGAAGCTCGTTTACATTACAAGTTCAACATCGCAGAAAGTGAAAAATGGATAAAGAAGTTGTGGTATTTACTTACAAAGCAATGTCACTCAGCAATGAAATCTATGTCATCTGGCCCGTAGCAGCACAATGAGTGGATTCAGGTATGATGATTCTAACTGAAATAAGTCACACAGAAAAAGAAACATCATAAGATATCAGTAATACACGGAATGTAAACTTGGCTACACAGGAACTGAATTACAGAACAGAACAGGGTCTCAAATTTAGAAAACCAACTTATGCTTGCTTAAGGGTAAAGGTGAGTTGGGGTGCTGCATAAAACCAGAGATTGAAATGAGCACAGATAAAGTTCCTTAAGCCAAATATGGAATAGACAAGAGCTACTCCTTGCTCAACGAAATGGACTCAACACCGCATATTAAACGCCTAAGAATGTACCTGACTTGTAAGTATCTTAAAACCTATGGATTGCTATGTCTCCAAAAGAGAAGCAAGCATGTGTACAGGGGCATAAACGCAGCAGTGATAGGATTGGAGAGGTTCGGTGAGCAAATGAAGACCTTTTGAAGTCATATTGCATGGTACCCATTCCACGGGTTTCAACTACCCAGGTTTAAGGTATTCTTCCTTCAGCTAAAACATGCATGTGGAACCTAGAGTATGATCAACCATGTGATCGGGAGACGTGTTCAAATATGTCTCAGTTTTCGTACCCTGGTACTCGGGTGCAACATTCCAGACGCTTTACTAACACTCTCCCGACTTGGAGAGTCAGTCCCTTTAACCTCCTGTTTGGCCCAGTTTGCAATTTCTGCGGAAGATGAACAGGAATAGGGAGAACCAATGAGAGACTAGCTGGAGGTGTCTGGACGGGCAAAGTTAACTCTCATTTCCCAACAGGAAGAGGAAATAACCAAAGGCTCAGCGTGCCGTGCCGGAACCAGATTAGGGCCTGAAGCCATCCTGCGGTGTTGCGGCCAGGTCACAAGAAAGCGAGTTGAAGAAAGGAGCTCAGGGGCACTGTAATTCACAAACCTGCAGAGTTATAAATGACAGCTATCGTCCAAAAATATACTGAAGTAAGGCTGCCAAGAGGACTTGAAAGCGGGGCAGAATTGCAGGAAACCGATTTCAGGAGGTAGACTGGAATTGCATTGAAAGCATAGGAAAAGAGGCAGAACGTCCACAATGATGCACTTGGCCAAAAAGGGCGTATGCGTTTTTTCCTGAATATATTCAGGAAAAAACGCATACGCCCTTTTTGGCCAACCAAGCAAACTTGCAAAGGAAATCTGCACTACAATGAAGTCTCACTTCCCCCCGGTCAAAAGGGCCATCAGAAAAAAGTGTAAAATCCAGAAAGGCAGGACAGGCCATGGAGAACTGGGAGCCTTGTTATGCTGATGGGCGGGATGTAAATTGCCAACAGACACTCGGGAGAAGTGTATGGTGTTTCCTGAAACATCTAAAAAACAAAGCAACAGAGCCTAGGGCACTTCCACTTATCGTCCTATAGCTTAGGGAAATTAAAATCAAAAAGACACAGCCACCCCAAAGTTTGGGACGCCTCTGTTTACAAGAACCTCATTTACAGTACAAGTTCAACATCGCAGAAAGTGAAAAATGGATAAAGAACTTGTGGTACTTACGTACAATGCAGTATCACTCAGCAATGAAATCTATGTCATCTGGTCCGTAGCAGCATAATGAGTGGATTCAGGTACGATGATTCTAACTGAAATAAGTCACACAGAAAAAGAAACATCATAAGATATCACTAATACACGGAATGTAAACTTGGCTACACAGGAACTGAATTCCAAAACAGAACAGGGTCTCAAATTTAGAAAACCAACTTATGCTTGCTTAAGGGTAAAGGTGAGTTGGGGTGCTGCATAAAACCAGAGATTGAAATGAGCACAGATAAAGTTCCTTAAGCCAAACATGGAATAGACAAGAGCTACTCCTTGCTCAACGAAATGGACTCAACACCCCATATTAAACGCCTAAGAATGTACCTGACTAGTAAGTATCTTAAAACCTATGGATTGCTATGTCTCCAAAGGAGAATCAAGCGTGTGTACAGGGGCATAAACGCAGCAGTGATAGGATTGGAGAGGTTCGGTGAGCAAATGAAGACCCTTTGAAGTCATATTGCATGGTACCCATTCCACGGGTCTCAACTCTCCAGGTTTAAGGTATAATTCCTTCAGCTGAAACTTGCATGTGGAACCCAGAGTATGATCAACCATGTGAACGGGAGAAGTGTTCAAATATGTCTCAGTTTTCCTCCCATGGTACTCGGGTGCAACATTCCAGACGCTTTACTAACACTCTCCCCACTTGGAGAGTCAGCCCCTTTAACCTCCTGTTTGGCCCAGTTTGCAATTTCTGCGGAAGATGAACAGGAATAGGGAGAACCAATGAGAGACTAGCTGGAGGTGTCTGGACGGGCAAATTTAACTCTCATTTCCCACCAGGAAGAGGAAATAACCAAAGGCTCAGCGTGCCGTGCCGGAACCAGATTAGGGCCTGAAGCCATCCTGCGGTGTTGCGGCCAGCTCACAAGAAAGCGAGTTGAAGAAAGGAGCTCAGGGGCACTGTAATTCACAAACCTGCAGAGTTATAAATGACAGCTATCGTCCAAAAATATAATGAAGTAAGGCTGCCAAGAGGACTTGAAAGCGGGGCAGAATTGCAGGAAACCGATTTCAGGAGGTAGACTGGAATTGCATTGAAAGCATAGGAAAAGAGGCAGAACGTCCACAATGATGTACTTGGCCAAAAAGGGCGTATGCGTTTTTTCCTGAATATATTCAGGAAAAAACGCATACGCCCTTTTTGGCCAACCAAGCAAGCTTGCAAAGGAAATCTGCACTACAATGAAGCCTCACTTACCCCCGGTCAAAAGGGCCATCTGAAAAAAGTGTAAAATCCAGAAAGGCAGGACAGGCCATGGAGAATTGGGAGCCTTGTTATGCTGATGGGCGGGATGTAAATTGCCAACAGACACTGGGGAGAAGTGTATGGTGTTTCCTGAAACATCTAAAAAACAAAGCAACAGAGCCTAGGGCACTTCCACTTATGGTCCTATAGCTTAGGAAAATTAAAATAAAAAAGACACAGCCACCCCAAAGTTTGGGACGCCTCTGTTTACAAGAACCTCATTTACAGTACAAGTTCAACATCGCAGAAAGTGAAAAATGGATAAAGAACTTGTGGTACTTACGTACAATGCAGTATCACTCAGCAATGAAATCTATGTCATCAGGCCCGTAGCAGCATAATGAGTGGATTCAGGTATGATGATTCTAACTGAAATAAGTCACACAGAAAAAGAAACATCATAAGATATCACTAATACACGGAATGTAAACTTGGCTACACAGGAACTGAATTCCAAAACAGAACAGGGTCTCAAATTTAGAAAACCAACTTATGCTTGCTTAAGGGTAAAGGTGAGTTGGGGTGCTGCATAAAACCAGAGATTGAAATGAGCACAGATAAAGTTCCTTAAGCCAAATATGGAATAGACAAGAGCTACTCCTTGCTCAACGAAAGGGACTCAACACCCCATATTAAACGCCTAAGAATGTACCTGACTAGTAAGTATCTTAAAACCTATGGATTGCTATGTCTCCAAAAGAGAATCAAGCGTGTGTACAGGGGCATAAACGCAGCAGTGATAGGATTGGAGAGGTTCGGTGAGCAAATGAAGACCCTTTGAAGTCATATTGCATGGTACCCATTCCACGGGTTTCAACTACCCAGGTTAAAGGTATTCTTCCTTCAGCTAAAACATGCATGTGGAACCTAGAGTATGATCAACCATGTGATCGGGAGACGTGTTCAAATATGTCTCAGTTTTCGTATCCTGGTACTCGGGTGCAACATTCCAGACGCTTTACTAACACTCTCCCGACTTGGAGAGTCAGTCCCTTTAACCTCCTGTTTGGCCCAGTTTGCAATTTCTGTGGAAGATGAACAGGAATAGCGAGAACCAATGAGAGACTAGCTGGAGGTGTCTGGACGGGCAAATTTAACTCTCATTTCCCACCAGGAAGAGGAATTAACCAAAGGCTCAGCGTGCCGTGCCAGAACCAGATTAGGGCCTGAAGCCATCCTGCGGTGTTGCGGCCAGGTCACAAGAAAGCGAGTTGAAGAAAGGAGCTCAGGGGAACTGTAATTCACAAACCTGCAGAGTTATAAATTACAGCTATCATCCAAAAGTATACTGAAGTAAGGCTGCCAAGAGGACTTGAAAGCGGGGCAGAATTGCAGGAAACCGATTTCAGGAGGTAGACTGGAATTGCATTGAAAGCATAGGAAAAGAGGCAGAACGTCCACAATGATGCACTTGGCCAAAAAGGGCGTATGCGTTTTTTCCTGAATATATTCAGGAAAAAGGCATACGCCCTTTTTGGCCAACCAAGCAAACTTGCAAAGGAAATCTGCACTACAATGAAGTCTCACTTCCCCCCGGTCAAAAGGGCCATCTGAAAAAAGTGTAAAATCCAGAAAGGCAGGACAGGCCATGGAGAACTGGGAGCCTTGTTATGCTGATGGGCGGGATGTAACTTGCCAACAGACACTCGGGAGAAGTGTATGGTGTTTCCTGAAACATCTAAAAAACAAAGCAACAGAGCCTAGGGCACTTCCACTTATCGTCCTATAGCTTAGGGAAATTAAAATCAAAAAGACACAGCCACCCCAAAGTTTGGGACGCCTCTGTTTACAAGAACCTCATTTACAGTACAAGTTCAACATCGCAGAAAGTGAAAAATGGATAAAGAACTTGTGGTACTTACGTACAATGCAGTATCACTCAGCAATGAAATCTATGTCATCTGACCCGTAGCAGCATAATGAGTGGATTCAGGTACGATGATTCTAACTGAAATAAGTCACACAGAAAAAGAAACATCATAAGATATCACTAATACACGGAATGTAAACTTGGCTACACAGGAACTGAATTCCAAAACAGAACAGGGTCTCAAATTTAGAAAACCAACTTATGCTTGCTTAAGGGGAAAGGTGAGTTGGGGTGCTGCATAAAACCAGAGATTGAAATGAGCACAGATAAAGTTCCTTAAGCCAAATATGGAATAGACAAGAGCTACTCCTTGCTCAACGAAATGGACTCAACACCCCATATTAAACGCCTAAGAATGTACCTGACTAGTAAGTATCTTAAAACCTATGGATTGCTATGTCTCCAAAAGAGAATCAAGCGTGTGTACAGGGGCATAAACGCAGCAGTGATAGGATTGGAGAGGTTCGGTGAGCAAATGAAGACCCTTTGAAGTCATATTGCATGGTACCCATTCCACGGGTTTCAACTACCCAGGTTAAAGGTATTCTTCCTTCAGCTAAAACATGCATGTGGAACCTAGAGTATGATCAACCATGTGATCGGGAGACGTGTTCAAATATGTCTCAGTTTTCGTATCCTGGTACTCGGGTGCAACATTCCAGACGCTTTACTAACACTCTCCCGACTTGGAGAGTCAGTCCCTTTAACCTCCTGTTTGGCCCAGTTTGCAATTTCTGTGGAAGATGAACAGGAATAGCGAGAACCAATGAGAGACTAGCTGGAGGTGTCTGGACGGGCAAATTTAACTCTCATTTCCCACCAGGAAGAGGAATTAACCAAAGGCTCAGCGTGCCGTGCCAGAACCAGATTAGGGCCTGAAGCCATCCTGCGGTGTTGCGGCCAGGTCACAAGAAAGCGAGTTGAAGAAAGGAGCTCAGGGGCACTGTAATTCACAAACCTGCAGAGTTATAAATGACAGCTATCGTCCAAAAATATACTGAAGTAAGGCTGCCAAGAGGACTTGAAAGCGGGGCAGAATTGCAGGAAACCGATTTCAGGAGGTAGACTGGAATTGCATTGAAAGCATAGGAAAAGAGGCAGAACGTCCACAATGATGCACTTGGCCAAAAAGGGCGTATGCGTTTTTTCCTGAATATATTCAGGAAAAAGGCATACGCCCTTTTTGGCCAACCAAGCAAACTTGCAAAGGAAATCTGCACTACAATGAAGTCTCACTTCCCCCCGGTCAAAAGGGCCATCGGAAAAAAGTGTAAAATCCAGAAAGGCAGGACAGGCCATGGAGAACTGGGAGCCTTGTTATGCTGATGGGCGGGATGTAACTTGCCAACAGACACTCGGGAGAAGTGTATGGTGTTTCCTGAAACATCTAAAAAACAAAGCAACAGAGCCTAGGGCACTTCCACTTATCGTCCTATAGCTTAGGGAAATTAAAATCAAAAAGACACAGCCACCCCAAAGTTTGGGACGCCTCTGTTTACAAGAACCTCATTTACAGTACAAGTTCAACATCGCAGAAAGTGAAAAATGGATAAAGAACTTGTGGTACTTACGTACAATGCAGTATCACTCAGCAATGAAATCTATGTCATCTGACCCGTAGCAGCATAATGAGTGGATTCAGGTACGATGATTCTAACTGAAATAAGTCACACAGAAAAAGAAACATCATAAGATATCACTAATACACGGAATGTAAACTTGGCTACACAGGAACTGAATTCCAAAACAGAACAGGGTCTCAAATTTAGAAAACCAACTTATGCTTGCTTAAGGGGAAAGGTGAGTTGGGGTGCTGCATAAAACCAGAGATTGAAATGAGCACAGATAAAGTTCCTTAAGCCAAATATGGAATAGACAAGAGCTACTCCTTGCTCAACGAAATGGACTCAACACCCCATATTAAACGCCTAAGAATGTACCTGACTAGTAAGTATCTTAAAACCTATGGATTGCTATGTCTCCAAAAGAGAATCAAGCGTGTGTACAGGGGCATAAACGCAGCAGTGATAGGATTGGAGAGGTTCGGTGAGCAAATGAAGACCCTTTGAAGTCATATTGCATGGTACCCATTCCACGGGTTTCAACTACCCAGGTTAAAGGTATTCTTCCTTCAGCTAAAACATGCATGTGGAACCTAGAGTATGATCAACCATGTGATCGGGAGACGTGTTCAAATATGTCTCAGTTTTCGTATCCTGGTACACGGGTGCAACATTCCAGACGCTTTACTAACACTCTCCCGACTTGGAGAGTCAGTCCCTTTAACCTCCTGTTTGGCCCAGTTTGCAATTTCTGTGGAAGATGAACAGGAATAGCGAGAACCAATGAGAGACTAGCTGAGTGGTGTCTGGACGGGCAAATTTAACTCTCATTTCCCACCAGGAAGAGGAATTAACCAAAGGCTCAGCGTGCCGTGCCAGAACCAGATTAGGGCCTGAAGCCATCATGCGGTGTTGCGGCCAGGTCACAAGAAAGCGAGTTGAAGAAAGGAGCTCAGGGGCACTGTAATTCACAAACCTGCAGAGTTATAAATGACAGCTATCGTCCAAAAATATACTGAAGTAAGGCTGCCAAGAGGACTTGAAAGCGGGGCAGAATTGCAGGAAACCGATTTCAGGAGGTAGACTGGAATTGCATTGAAAGCATAGGAAAAGAGGCAGAACGTCCACAATGATGCACTTGGCCAAAAAGGGCGTATGCGTTTTTTCCTGAATATATTCAGGAAAAAGGCATACGCCCTTTTTGGCCAACCAAGCAAACTTGCAAAGGAAATCTGCACTACAATGAAGTCTCACTTCCCCCCGGTCAAAAGGGCCATCGGAAAAAAGTGTAAAATCCAGAAAGGCAGGACAGGCCATGGAGAACTGGGAGCCTTGTTATGCTGATGGGCGGGATGTAAATTGCCAACAGCCACTCGGGAGAAGTGTATGGTGTTTCCTGAAACATCTAAAAAACAAAGCAACAGAGCCTAGGGCACTTCCACGTATGGTCCTATAGCTTAGGAAAATTAAAATAAAAAAGACACAGCCACCCCAAAGTTGGGACGCCTCTGTTTACAAGAACCTCGTTTACATTACAAGTTCAACATCACAGAAAGTGAAAAATGGATAAAGAAGTTGTGGTATTTACTTACAAAGCAATGTCACTCAGCAATGAAATCTATGTCATCTGGCCCGTAGCAGCACAATGAGTGGATTCAGGTATGATGATTCTAACTGAAATAAGTCACACAGAAAAAGAAACATCATAAGATATCAGTAATACACGGAATGTAAACTTGGCTACACAGGAACTGAATTACAGAACAGAACAGGGTCTCAAATTTAGAAAACCAACTTATGCTTGCTTAAGGGTAAAGGTGAGTTGGGGTGCTGCATAACACCAGAGATTGAAATGAGCACAGATAAAGTTCCTTAAGCCAAATATGGAATAGACAAGAGCTACTCCTTGCTCAACGAAATGGACTCAACACCGCATATTAAACGCCTAAGAATGTACCTGACTAGTAAGTACCTTAAAACCTATGGATTGCTATGTCTCCGAAAGAGAATCAAGCATGTGTACAGGGGCATAAACGCAGCAGTGATAGGATTGGAGAGGTTCGGTGAGCAAATGAAGACCCTTTGAAGTCATATTGCATGGTACCCATTCCACGGGTTTCAACTACCCAGGTTTAAGGTATTCTTCCTTCAGCTAAAACATGCATGTGGAACCTAGAGTATGATCAACCATGTGATCGGGAGACGTGTTCAAATATGTCTCAGTTTTCGTACCCTGGTACTCGGGTGCAACATTCCAGACGCTTTACTAACACTCTCCCCACTTGGAGAGTCAGTCCCTTTAACCTCCTGTTTGGCCCAGTTTGCAATTCCTGCGGAAGATGAACAGGAATAGGGAGAACCAATGAGAGACTAGCTGGAGGTGTCTGGACCGGCAAATTTAACTCTCATTTCCCACCAGGAAGAGGAAATAACCAAAGGGTCAGCGTGCCGTGCCGGAACCAGATTAGGGCCTGAAGCCATCCTGCGGTGTTGCGGCCAGCTCACAAGAAAGCGAGTTGAAGAAAGGAGCTCAGGGGCACTGTAATTCACAAACCTGCAGAGTTATAAATGACAGCTATCGTCCAAAAATATACTGAAGTAAGGCTGCCAGGAGGACTTGAAAGCGGGACAGAATTGCAGGAAACCGATTTCAGGAGGTAGACTGGAATTGCATTGAAAGCATAGGAAAAGAGGCAGAACGTCCACAATGATGCACTTGGCCAAAAAGGGCGTATGCGTTTTTTCCTGAATATATTCAGGAAAAAGGCATACGCCCTTTTTGGCCAACCAAGCAAACTTGCAAAGGAAATCTGCACTACAATGAAGTCTCACTTCCCCCCGGTCAAAAGGGCCATCGGAAAAAAGTGTAAAATCCAGAAAGGCAGGACAGGCCATGGAGAACTGGGAGCCTTGTTATGCTGATGGGCGGGATGTAAATTGCCAACAGACACTGGGGAGAAGTGTATGGTGTTTCCTGAAACATCTAAAAAACAAAGCAACAGAGCCTAGGGCACTTCCACTTATGGTCCTATAGCTTAGGAAAATTAAAATAAAAAAGACACAGCCACCCCAAAGTTGGGACGCCTCTGTTTACAAGAACCTCGTTTACATTACAAGTTCAACATCGCAGAAAGTGAAAAATGGATAAAGAAGTTGTGGTATTTACTTACAAAGCAATGTCACTCAGCAATGAAATCTATGTCATCTGGCCCGTAGCAGCACAATGAGTGGATTCAGGTATGATGATTCTAACTGAAATAAGTCACACAGAAAAAGAAACATCATAAGATATCAGTAATACACGGAATGTAAACTTGGCTACACAGGAACTGAATTACAGAACAGAACAGGGTCTCAAATTTAGAAAACCAACTTATGCTTGCTTAAGGGTAAAGGTGAGTTGGGGTGCTGCATAACACCAGAGATTGAAATGAGCACAGATAAAGTTCCTTAAGCCAAATATGGAATAGACAAGAGCTACTCCTTGCTCAACGAAATGGACTCAACACCGCATATTAAACGCCTAAGAATGTACCTGACTAGTAAGTACCTTAAAACCTATGGATTGCTATGTCTCCGAAAGAGAATCAAGCATGTGTACAGGGGCATAAACGCAGCAGTGATAGGATTGGAGAGGTTCGGTGAGCAAATGAAGACCCTTTGAAGTCATATTGCATGGTACCCATTCCACGGGTTTCAACTACCCAGGTTTAAGGTATTCTTCCTTCAGCTAAAACATGCATGTGGAACCTAGAGTATGATCAACCATGTGATCGGGAGACGTGTTCAAATATGTCTCAGTTTTCGTACCCTGGTACTCGAGTGCAACATTCCAGACGCTTTACTAACACTCTCCCCACTTGGAGAGTCAGTCCCTTTAACCTCCTGTTTGGCCCAGTTTGCAATTCCTGCGGAAGATGAACAGGAATAGGGAGAACCAATGAGAGACTAGCTGGAGGTGTCTGGACCGGCAAATTTAACTCTCATTTCCCACCAGGAAGAGGAAATAACCAAAGGGTCAGCGTGCCGTGCCGGAACCAGATTAGGGCCTTAAGCCATCCTGCGGTGTTGCGGCCAGCTCACAAGAAAGCGAGTTGAAGAAAGGAGCTCAGGGGCACTGTAATTCACAAACCTGCAGAGTTATAAATGACAGCTATCGTCCAAAAATATACTGAAGTAAGGCTGCCAGGAGGACTTGAAAGCGGGACAGAATTGCAGGAAACCGATTTCAGGAGGTAGACTGGAATTGCATTGAAAGCATAGGAAAAGAGGCAGAACGTCCACAATGATGCACTTGACCAAAAAGGGCATATGCGTTTTTTCCTGAATATATTCAGGAAAAAAGGCATACGCCCTTTTTGGCCAACCAAGCAAGCTTGCAATGGAAATCGGCACTACAATGAAGTCTCACTTCCCCCCGGTCAAAAGGGCCATCTGAAAAAAGTGTAAAATCCAGAAAGGCAGGACAGGCCATGGAGAACTGGGAGCCTTGTTATGCTGATGGGCGGGATGTAAATTGCCAACAGACACTCGGGAGAAGTGTATGGTGTTTCCTGAAACATCTAAAAAACAAAGCAACAGAGCCTAGGGCACTTCCACTTATGGTCCTATAGCTTAGGGAAATTAAAATCAAAAAGACACAGCCACCCCAAAGTTTGGGACGCCTCTGTTTACAAGAACCTCGTTTACAGTACAAGTTCAACATCGCAGAAAGTGAAAAATGGATAAAGAACTTGTGGTACTTACGTACAATGCAGTATCACTCAGCAATGAAATCTATGTCATCTGGCCCGTAGCAGCATAATGAGTGGATTCAGGTACGATGATTCTAACTGAAATAAGTCACACAGAAAAAGAAACATCATAAGATATCACTAATACACGGAATGTAAACTTGGCTACACAGGAACTGAATTCCAAAACAGAACAGGGTCTCAAATTTAGAAAACCAACTTATGCTTGCTTAAGGGTAAAGATGAGTTGGGGTGCTGCATAAAACCAGAGATTGAAATGAGCACAGATAAAGTTCCTTAAGCCAAATATGGAATAGACAAGAGCTACTCCTTGCTCAACGAAATGGACTCAACACCCCATATTAAACGCCTAAGAATGTACCTGACTAGTAAGTATCTTAAAACCTATGGATTGCTATGTCTCCAAAAGAGAATCAAGCATGTGTACAGGGGCATAAACGCAGCAGTGATAGGATTGGAGAGGTTCGGTGAGCAAATGAAGACCCTTTGAAGTCATATTGCATGGTACCCATTACACGGGTCTCAACTCTCCAGGTTTAAGGTATTCTTCCTTCAGCTAAAACATGCATGTGGAACCCAGAATATGATCAACCGTGTGAACGGGAGACGTGTTCAAATATGTCTCAGTTTTCCTCCCCTGGTACTCGGGTGCAACATTCAAGATGCTTTACTAACACTCTCCCCACTTGGAGAATCAGCGCCTTTAACCTCCTGTTTGGCCCAATTTGCAATTTCTGCGGAAGATGAACAGGAATAGCCAGAACCAATGAGAGACTAGCTGGAGGTGTCTGGACGGGCAAATTTAACTCTCATTTCCCACCAGGAAGAGGAAATAACCAAAGGCTCAGCGTGCTGTGCCGGAACCAGATTAGGGCCTGAAGCCATCCTGTGGTGTTGCGGCCAGCTCAAAAGAAAGCGAATTGAAGAAAGGAGCTCAGGGGCACTGTAATTCACAAACCTGCAGAGTTATAAATGACAGCTATCGTCCAAAAATATACTGAAGTAAGGCTGCCAAGAGGACTTGAAAGCGGGGCAGAATTGCAGGAAACCGATTTCAGGAGGTAGACTGGAATTGCATTGAAAGCATAGGAAAAGAGGCAGAACGTCCACAATGATGCACTTGGCCAAAAAGGGCGTATGCGTTTTTTCCTGAATATATTCAGGAAAAAGGCATACGCCCTTTTTGGCCAACCAAGCAAACTTGCAAAGGAAATCTGCACTACAATGAAGTCTCACTTCCCCCCGGTCAAAAGGGCCATCGGAAAAAAGTGTAAAATCCAGAAAGGCAGGACAGGCCATGGAGAACTGGGAGCCTTGTTATGCTGATGGGCGGGATGTAACTTGCCAACAGACACTCGGGAGAAGTGTATGGTGTTTC
Source organism: Globicephala melas (assembly GCF_963455315.2). Lineage (NCBI taxonomy): Eukaryota > Metazoa > Chordata > Mammalia > Artiodactyla > Delphinidae > Globicephala > Globicephala melas. The sequence continues at coordinate 346,224 of NW_027207357.1, read as the reverse complement.
CTGAAACATCTAAAAAACAAAGCAACAGAGCCTAGGGCACTTCCACTTATCGTCCTATAGCTTAGGGAAATTAAAATCAAAAAGACACAGCCACCCCAAAGTTTGGGACGCCTCTGTTTACAAGAACCTCATTTACAGTACAAGTTCAACATCGCAGAAAGTGAAAAATGGATAAAGAACTTGTGGTACTTACGTACAATGCAGTATCACTCAGCAATGAAATCTATGTCATCTGACCCGTAGCAGCATAATGAGTGGATTCAGGTACGATGATTCTAACTGAAATAAGTCACACAGAAAAAGAAACATCATAAGATATCACTAATACACGGAATGTAAACTTGGCTACACAGGAACTGAATTCCAAAACAGAACAGGGTCTCAAATTTAGAAAACCAACTTATGCTTGCTTAAGGGGAAAGGTGAGTTGGGGTGCTGCATAAAACCAGAGATTGAAATGAGCACAGATAAAGTTCCTTAAGCCAAATATGGAATAGACAAGAGCTACTCCTTGCTCAACGAAATGGACTCAACACCGCATATTAAACGCAAAAGAATGTACCTGACTAGTAAGTATCTTAAAACCTATGGATTGCTATGTCTCCGAAAGAGAATCAAGCATGTGTACAGGGGCATAAATGCAGCAGTGATAGGATTGGAGAGGTTCGGTGAGCAAATGAAGACCCTTTGAAGTCATATTGCATGATACCCATTCCACGGGTTTCCACTACCCTGGTTTAAGGTATTCTTCCTTCAGCTAAAACATGCATGTGGAACCTAGAGTATGATCAACCATGTGATCGGGAGACGTGTTCAAATATGTCTCAGTTTTCCTCCCCTGGTACTCGGGTGCAACATTCCAGATGCTTTACTAACACTCTCCCCACTTGGAGAGTCAGTCCCTTTAACCTCCTGTTTGGCCCAGTTTGCAATTTCTGCAGAAGATGAACAGGAATAGCGAGAACCAATGAGAGACTAGCTGGAGGTGTCTGGACGGGCAAATTTAACTCTCATTTCCCACCAGGAAGAGGAATTAACCAAAGGCTCAGCGTGCCGTGCCAGAACCAGATTAGAGCCTGAAGCCATCCTGCGGTGTTACGGCCAGCTCACAAGAAAGCGAGTTGAAGAAAGGAGCTCAGGGGCACTGAAATCCACAAACCTGCAGAGTTATAAATGACAGCTATCGTCCAAAAATATACTGAAGTAAGGCTGCCAAGAGGACTTGAAAGTGGGGCAGAATTGCAGGAAACCGATTTCAGGAGGTAGACTGGAATTGCATTTAAAGCATAGGAAAAGAGGCAGAACGTCCACAATGATGCACTTGGCCAAAAAGGGCGTATGCGTTTTTTCCTGAATATATTCAGGAAAAAACGCATACGCCATTTTTTGGCCAACCAAGCAAGCTTGCAAAGGAAATCTGCACTACAATGAAGTCTCACTTCCCACCGGTCAAAAGGGCCATCTGAAAAAAGTGTAAAATCCAGAAAGGCAGGACAGGCCATGGAGAACTGGGAGCCTTGTTATGCTGATGGGCGAGATGTAAATTGCCAACAGACACTTGGGAGAAGTGTATGGTGTTTCCTGAAACATCTAAAAAACAAAGCAACAGAGCCTAGGGCACTTCCACTTATGGTACTATAGCTTAGGGAAATTAAAATCAAAAAGACACAGCCACCCCAAACTTTGGGACGGCTCTGTTTACAACAACCTCGTTTACAGTACAAGTTCAATATCACAGAAAGTGAAAAATGGATAAAGAAGTTGTGGTACTCACATACAATGCAGTATCACTCAGCAATGAAATCTATGTCATCAGGCCCGTAGCAGCACAATGAGTGGATTCGGGTATGGTGATTCTAACTGAAATAAGTCACACAGAAAAAGAAACATCAATAAATATCACTAATACATGGAATGTAAACTTGGATACAGAGGAACTGAATTACAAAACAGAACAGGGTCTCAAATTGAGAAAACCAACTTATGCTTGTTTAAGGGGAAAGTTGAGTTGGGGTGCTGCATAAAACCAGAGATTGAAATGAGCACAGATAAAGTTCCTTAAGCCAAATATGGAATAGACAAGAGCTACTCCTTGCTCAACGAAATGACTCAACACCCCATATTAAACAACTAAGAATGTACCTGACTAGTAAGTATCTTAAAACCGATGGATTGCTATGTCTCCGAAAGAGAATCAAGCGTGTGTACAGGGGCATAAACGCAGCAGTGATAGGATTGGAGAGGTTCGGTGAGCAAATGAAGACTCTTTGAAGTCATATTGCATGGTACCCATTACACGGGTCTCAACTCTCCAGGTTTAAGGTATTCTTCCTTCAGCTAAAACATGCATGGGGAACCCAGAATATGATCAACGGTGTGATAGGGAGACGTGTTCAAATATGTCTCAGTTTTCGTACCCTGGTACTCGGGTGCAACATTCCAGACGCTTTACTAACACTCTCCAAACTTGCAGAGTCAGTCCCTTTAACCTCCTGTTTGGCCCAGTTTGCAATTTCTGCGGAAGATGAACAGGAATAGCGAGAACCAATGAGAGACTAGCTGGAGGTGTCTGGACGGGCAAATTTAACTCTCATTTCCCACCAGGAAGAGGAAATAACCAAAGGCTCAGCATGCCGTGCCAGAACCAGATTAGGGCCTGCAGCCATCCTGCGGTCTTGCGGCCAGCTCACAAGAAAACGAGTTGAAGAAAGGAGCTCAGGGACACTGTAATTCACAAACCTGCAGAGTTATAAATGACAACTATCGTCCAAAAATATACTGAAGTAAGGCTGCCAAGAGGACTTGAAAGCGGGGCAGAATTGCAGGAAACCGATTTCAGGAGGTAGACTGGAATTGCATTGAAAGCATAGGAAAAGAGGCAGAACGTCCACAATGATGCACTTGGCCAAAAAGGGCGTATGCGTTTTTTCCTGAATATATTCAGGAAAAAACGCATACGCCCTTTTTGGCCAACCAAGCAAGCTTGCAAAGGAAATCTGCACTACAATGAAGTCTCACTTCCCCCCGGTCAAAAGGGCCATCTGAAAAAAGTGTAAAATCCAGAAAGGCAGGATAGGCCATGGAGAACTGGGAGCCTTGTTATGCTGATGGGCGGGATGTAAATTGCCAACAGACACTCGGGAGAAGTGTATGGTGTTTCCTGAAACATCTAAAAAACAAAGCAACAGAGCCTAGGGCACTTCCACTTATGGTCCTATAGCTTAGGGAAATTAAAATCAAAAAGACACAGCCACCCCAAAGTTTGGGACGCCTCTGTTTACAAGAACCTCGTTTACCGTACAAGTTCAATATCACAGAAAGTGAAAAATGGATAAAGAACTTGTGGTACTTACGTACAATGCAGTATCACTCAGCAATGAAATTTATGTCATCAGGCCCTTAGCAGCACAATGAGTGGATTCAGGTATGATGATTCTAACTGAAATAAGTCACACAGAAAAAGAAACATCATAAGATATCAGTAATACACGGAATGTAAACTTGGCTACACAGGAACTGAATTACAGAACAGAACAGGGTCTCAAATTTAGAAAACCAACTTATGCTTGCTTAAGGGTAAAGGTGAGTTGGGGTGCTGCATAAAACCAGAGATTGAAATGAGCACAGATAAAGTTCCTTAAGCCAAATATGGAATAGACAAGAGCTACTCCTTGCTCAACGAAATGGACTCAACACCCCATATTAAACGCCTAAGAATGTACCTGACTTGTAAGTATCTTAAAACCTATGGATTGCTATGTCTCCGAAAGAGAATCAAGCGTGTGTACAGGGGCATAAACGCAGCAGTGATAGGATTGGAGAGATTCGGTGAGCAAATGAAGACCCTTTGAAGTCATATTGCATGGTACCCATTACACGGGTCTCAACTCTCCAGTTTTAAGGTATTCTTCCTTCAGCTAAAACATGCATGTGGAACCCAGAGTATGATCAACCGTGTGAACGGGAGACGTGTTCAAATATGTCTCAGTTTTCCTCCCCTGGTACTCGGGTGCAACATTCCAGACGCTTTACTAACACTCTCCCCACTTGGAGAGTCAGCGCCTTTAACCTCCTGTTTGGCCCAGTTTGCAATTTCTGCGGAAGATGAACAGGAATAGGGAGAACCAATGAGAGACTAGCTGGAGGTGTCTGGACGGGCAAATTTAACTCTCATTTCCCACCAGGAAGAGGAATTAACCAAAGGCTCAGTGTGCCATGCCGGAACCAGATTAGGGCCTGAAGCCATCCTGCGGTGTTGCGGCCAGGTCACAAGAAAGCGAGTTGAAGAAAGGAGCGCAGGGGCACTGTAATTCACAAACCTGCAGAGTTATAAATGACAGCTATCGTCCAAAAATATACTGAAGTAAGGCTGCCAAGAGGACTTTAAAGCGGGGCAGAATTGCAGGAAACCGATTTCAGGAGGTAGACTGGAATTGCATTGAAAGCATAGGAAAAGAGGCAGAATGTCCACAATGATGCACTTGGCCAAAAAGGACGTATGCGTTTTTTCCTGAATATATTCAGGAAAAAACGCATACGCCCTTTATGGCCAACCAAGCAAACTTGCAAAGGAAATCTGCACTACAATGAAGTCTCAATTCCCCCCGGTCAAAAGGGCCATCTGAAAAAAGTGTAAAATCCTGAAAGGCAGGACAGGCCATGGAGAACTGGGAGCCTTGTTATGCTGATGGGCGGGATGTAAATTGCCAACAGACACTCTGGAGAAGTGTATGGTGTTTCCTGAAACATCTAAAAAACAAAGCAACAGAGCCTAGGGCACTTCCACTTATGGTCCTATAGCTTAGGGAAATTAAAATCAAAAAGACACAGCCACCCCAAAGATTGAGACGCCTTTGTTTACAAGAACCTCGTTTACCGTACAAGTTCAATATCACAGAAAGTGAAAAATGGATAAAGAACTTGTGGTACTTACGTACAATGCAGTATCACTCAGCAATGAAATTTATGTCATCAGGCCCTTAGCAGCACAATGAGTGGATTCAGGTATGATGATTCTAACTGAAATAAGTCACACAGAAAAAGAAACATCATAAGATATCAGTAATACACGGAATGTAAACTTGGCTACACAGGAACTGAATTACAGAACAGAACAGGGTCTCAAATTTAGAAAACCAACTTATGCTTGCTTAAGGGTAAAGGTGAGTTGGGGTGCTGCATAAAACCAGAGATTGAAATGAGCACAGATAAAGTTCCTTAAGCCAAATATGGAATAGACAAGAGCTACTCCTTGCTCAACGAAATGGACTCAACACCCCATATTAAACGCCTAAGAATGTACCTGACTTGTAAGTATCTTAAAACCTATGGATTGCTATGTCTCCGAAAGAGAATCAAGCGTGTGTACAGGGGCATAAACGCAGCAGTGATAGGATTGGAGAGGTTCGGTGAGCAAATGAAGACCCTTTGAAGTCATATTGCATGGTACCCATTACACGGGTCTCAACTCTCCAGTTTTAAGGTATTCTTCCTTCAGCTAAAACATGCATGTGGAACCCAGAGTATGATCAACCGTGTGAACGGGAGACGTGTTCAAATATGTCTCAGTTTTCCTCCCCTGGTACTCGGGTGCAACATTCCAGACGCTTTACTAACACTCTCCCCACTTGGAGAGTCAGCGCCTTTAACCTCCTGTTTGGCCCAGTTTGCAATTTCTGCGGAAGATGAACAGGAATAGGGAGAACCAATGAGAGACTAGCTGGAGGTGTCTGGACGGGCAAATTTAACTCTCATTTCCCACCAGGAAGAGGAATTAACCAAAGGCTCAGTGTGCCATGCCGGAACCAGATTAGGGCCTGAAGCCATCCTGCGGTGTTGCGGCCAGGTCACAAGAAAGCGAGTTGAAGAAAGGAGCGCAGGGGCACTGTAATTCACAAACCTGCAGAGTTATAAATGACAGCTATCGTCCAAAAATATACTGAAGTAAGGCTGCCAAGAGGACTTTAAAGCGGGGCAGAATTGCAGGAAACCGATTTCAGGAGGTAGACTGGAATTGCATTGAAAGCATAGGAAAAGAGGCAGAACGTCCACAATGATGCACTTGGCCAAAAAGGACGTATGCGTTTTTTCCTGAATATATTCAGGAAAAAACGCATACGCCCTTTATGGCCAACCAAGCAAACTTGCAAAGGAAATCTGCACTACAATGAAGTCTCAATTCCCCCCGGTCAAAAGGGCCATCTGAAAAAAGTGTAAAATCCTGAAAGGCAGGACAGGCCATGGAGAACTGGGAGCCTTGTTATGCTGATGGGCGGGATGTAAATTGCCAACAGACACTCTGAAGAAGTGTATGGTGTTTCCTGAAACATCTAAAAAACAAAGCAACAGAGCCTAGGGCACTTCCACTTATGGTCCTATAGCTTAGGGAAATTAAAATCAAAAAGACACAGCCACCCCAAAGATTGGGACGCCTCTGTTTACAAGAACCTCGTTTACCGTACAAGTTCAATATCACAGAAAGTGAAAAATGGATAAAGAACTTGTGGTACTTACGTACAATGCAGTATCACTCAGCAATGAAATTTATGTCATCAGGCCCTTAGCAGCACAATGAGTGGATTCAGGTATGATGATTCTAACTGAAATAAGTCACACAGAAAAAGAAACATCATAAGATATCAGTAATACACGGAATGTAAACTTGGCTACACAGGAACTGAATTACAGAACAGAACAGGGTCTCAAATTTAGAAAACCAACTTATGCTTGCTTAAGGGTAAAGGTGAGTTGGGGTGCTGCATAAAACCAGAGATTGAAATGAGCACAGATAAAGTTCCTTAAGCCAAATATGGAATAGACAAGAGCTACTCCTTGCTCAACGAAATGGACTCAACACCCCATATTAAACGCCTAAGAATGTACCTGACTAGTAAGTATCTTAAAACCTATGGATTGCTATGTCTCCGAAAGAGAATCAAGCGTGTGTACAGGGGCATAAACGCAGCAGTGATAGGATTGGAGAGGTTCGGTGAGCAAATGAAGACCCTTTGAAGTCATATTGCATGGTACCCATTACACGGGTCTCAACTCTCCAGTTTTAAGGTATTCTTCCTTCAGCTAAAACATGCATGTGGAACCCAGAGTATGATCAACCGTGTGATCGGGAGACCTGTTCAAATATGTCTCAGTTTTCCTCCCCTGGTACTCGGGTGCAACATTCCAGACGCTTTACTAACACTCTCCCCACTTGGAGAGTCAGCGCCTTTAACCTCCTGTTTGGCCCAGTTTGCAATTTCTGCGGAAGATGAACAGGAATAGGGAGAACCAATGAGAGACTAGCTGGAGGTGTCTGGACGGGCAAATTTAACTCTCATTTCCCACCAGGAAGAGGAATTAACCAAAGGCTCAGCGTGCCATGCCGGAACCAGATTAGGGCCTGAAGCCATCCTGCGGTGTTGCGGCCAGGTCACAAGAAAGCGAGTTGAAGAAAGGAGCTCAGGGGCACTGTAATTCACAAACCTGCAGAGTTATAAATGACAGCTATCGTCCAAAAATATACTGAAGGAAGGCTGCCAAGAGGACTTGAAAGCGGGGCAGAATTGCAGGAAACTGATTTCAAGAGGTAGACTGGAATTGCATTGAAAGCATAGGAAAAGAGGCAGAACGTCCACAATGATGCACTTGGCCAAAAAGGGCGTATGCGTTTTTTCCTGAATATATTCAGGAAAAAACGCATACGCCCTTTTTGGCCAACCAAGCAAGCTTGCAAAGGAAATCTGCACTACAATGAAGTCTCACTTCCCCCCGGTCAAAAGGGCCATCTGAAAAAAGTGTAAAATCCAGAAAGTCAGGACAGGCCATGGAGAACTGGGAGCCTTGTTATGCTGATGGGCGGGATGTAAATTGCCAACAGACACTCGGGAGAAGTGTATGGTGTTTCCTGAAACATCTAAAAAACAAAGCAACAGAGCCTAGGGCACTTCCACTTATGGTCCTATAGCTTAGGGAAATTAAAATCAAAAAGACACAGCCACCCCAAAGTTTGGGACGCCTCTGTTTACAAGAACCTCATTTACCGTACAAGTTCAATATCACAGAAAGTGAAAAATGGATAAAGAAGCTGTGGTACTTACGTACAATGCAGTATCACTCAGCAATGAAATCTATGTCATCAGGCGCTTAGCAGCACAATGAATGGATTCAGGTACGATGATTCTAACTGAAATAAGTCACACAGAAAAAGAAATATCATAAGGTATCAGTAATACACGGAATGTAAACTTGGCTACACAGGAACTGAATTACAGAACAGAACAGGGTCTCAAATTTAGAAAACCAACTTATGCTTGCTTAAGGGTAAAGGTGAGTTGGGGTGCTGCATAAAACCAGAGATTGAAATGAGCACAGATAAAGTTCCTTAAGCCAAATATGGAATAGACAAGAGCTACTCCTTGCTCAACGAAATGGACTCAACACCGCCTATTAAACGCCTAAGAATGTACCTGACTAGTAAGTATCTTAAAACCTATGGATTGCTATGTCTCCGAAAGAGAATCAGGCATGTGTACAGGGGCATAAACGCAGCAGTGATAGGATTGGAGAGGTTCGGTGAGCAAATGAAGACCCTTTGAAGTCATATTGCATGGTACCCATTCCACGGGTTTCAACTACCCAGGTTTAAGGTATTCTTCCTACAGCTAAAATATGCATGTGGAACCCAGAGTATGATCAACCATGTGATCGGGAGACGTGTTCAAATATGTCTCAGTTTTCGTACCCTGGTACTCGAGTGCAACATTCCAGACGCTTTACTAACACTCTCCCGACTTGGAGAGGCAGTCCCTTTAACGTCCTGTTTGGCCCAGTTTGCAATTTCTGCAGAAGATGAACAGGAATAGGGAGAACCAATGAGAGACTAGCTGGAGGTGTCTGGACGGGCAAATTTAACTCTCATTTCGTACCAGGAAGAGGAAATAACCAAAGGCTCAGCGTGCCATGCCGGAACCAGATTAGAGCCTGAAGCCATCATGCGGTGTTACGGCCAGCTCACAAGAAAGCGAGTTGAAGAAAGGAGCTCAGGGGCACTGTAATCCACAAACCTGCAGAGTTATAAATGACAGCTATCGTCCAAAAATATACTGAAGTAAGGCTGCCAAGAGGACTTGAAAGTGGGGCAGAATTGCAGGAAACCGATTTCAGGAGGTAGACTGGAATTGCATTTAAAGCATAGGAAAAGAGGCAGAACGTCCACAATGATGCACTCGGCCAAAAAGGGCGTATGCGTTTTTTCCTGAATATATTCAGGAAAAAACGCATACGCCATTTTTTGGCCAACCAAGCAAGCTTGCAAAGGAAATCTGCACTACAATGAAGTCTCACTTCCCCCCGGTCAAAAGGGCCATCTGAAAAAAGTGTAAAATCCAGAAAGGCAGGACAGGCCATGGAGAACTGGGAGCCTTGTTATGCTGATGGGCGAGATGTAAATTGCCAACAGACACTCGGGAGAAGTGTATGGTGTTTCCTGAAACATCTAAAAAACAAAGCAACAGAGCCTAGGGCACTTCCACTTATGGTCCTATAGCTTAGGGAAATTAAAATCAAAAAGACACAGCCACCCCAAAGTTTGGGACGGCTCTGTTTACAACAACCTCGTTTAGAGTACAAGTTCAATATCACAGAAAGTGAAAAATGGATAAAGAAGTTGTGGTACTCACATACAATGCAGTATCACTCAGCAATGAAATCTATGTCATCAGGCCCGTAGCAACACAATGAGTGGATTCGGGTATGGTGATTCTAACTGAAATAAGTCACACAGAAAAAGAAACATCAATAAATATCACTAATACATGGAATGTAAACTTGGATACAGAGGAACTGAATTACAAAACAGAACAGGGTCTCAAATTGAGAAAACCAACTTATGCTTGTTTAAGGGGAAAGTTGAGTTGGGGTGCTGCATAAAACCAGAGATTGAAATGAGCACAGATAAAGTTCCTTAAGCCAAATATGGAATAGACAAGAGCTACTCCTTGCTCAACGAAATGACTCAACACCCCATATTAAACAACTAAGAATGTACCTGACTAGTAAGTATCTTAAAACCGATGGATTGCTATGTCTCCGAAAGAGAATCAAGCGTGTGTACAGGGGCATAAACGCAGCAGTGATAGGATTGGAGAGGTTCGGTGAGCAAATGAAGACTCTTAGAAGTCATATTGCATGGTACCCATTCCACGGGTTTCAACTACCAAGGTTTAAGGTATTCTTCCTTCAGCTAAAACATGCATGTGGAACCTAGAGTATGATCAACCATGTGATCGGGAGACGTGTTCAAATATGTCTCAGTTTTCGTACCCTGGTACTCGGGTGCAACATTCCAGACGCTTTACTAACACTCTCCCGACTTGCAGAGTCAGTCCCTTTAACCTCCTGTTTGGCCCAGTTTGCAATTTCTGCGGAAGATGAACAGGAATAGCGAGAACCAATGAGAGACTAGCTGGAGGTGTCTGGACGGGCAAATTTAACTCTCATTTCCCACCAGGAAGAGGAAATAACCAAAGGCTCAGCATGCCGTGCCAGAACCAGATTAGGGCCTGCAGCCATCCTGCGGTCTTGCGGCCAGCTCACAAGAAAACGAGTTGAAGAAAGGAGCTCAGGGACACTGTAATTCACAAACCTGCAGAGTTATAAATGACAACTATCGTCCAAAAATATACTGAAGTAAGGCTGCCAAGAGGTCTTGAAAGCGGGGCAGAATTGCAGGAAACCGATTTCAGGAGGTAGACTGGAATTGCATTGAAAGCATAGGAAAAGAGGCAGAACGTCCACAATGATGCACTTGGCCAAAAAGGGCGTATGCGTTTTTTCCTGAATATATTCAGGAAAAAACGCATACGCCCTTTGTGGCCAACCAAGCAAGCTTGCAAAGGAAATCTGCACTACAATGAAGTCTCACTTCCCCCCGGTCAAAAGGGCCATCTGAAAAAAGTGTAAAATCCAGAAAGGCAGGACAGGCCATGGAGAACTGGGAGCCTTGTTATGCTGATGGGCGGGATGTAAATTGCCAACAGACACTCGGGAGAAGTGTATGGTGTTTCCTGAAACATCTAAAAAACAAAGCAACAGAGCCTAGGGCACTTCCACTTATGGTCCTATAGCTTAGGGAAATTAAAATCAAAAAGACACAGCCACCCCAAAGTTTGGGACGCCTCTGTTTACAAGAACCTCGTTTACCGTACAAGTTCAATATCACAGAAAGTGAAAAATGGATAAAGAACTTGTGGTACTTACGTACAATGCAGTATCACTCAGCAGTGAAATCTATGTCATCAGGCCCTTAGCAGCACAATGAGTGGATTCAGGTATGATGATTCTAACTGAAATAAGTCACACAGAAAAAGAAACATCATAAGATATCACTAATACACGGAATGTAAACTTGGCTACACAGGAACTGAATTACAGAACAGAACAGGGTCTCAAATTTAGAAAACCAACTTATGCTTGCTTAAGGGTAAAGGTGAGTTGGGGTGCTGCATAAAACCAGAGATTGAAATGAGCACAGATAAAGTTCCTTAAGCCAAATATGGAATAGACAAGAGCGACTTCTTGCTCAACGAAATGGACTCAACACCCCATATTAAACGCCTAAGAATGTACCTGACTAGTAAGTATCTTAAAACCGATGGATTGCTATGTCTCCGAAAGAGAATCAAGCGTGTGTACAGGGGCATAAACGCAGCAGTGATAGGATTGGAGAGGTTCGGTGAGCAAATGAAGACTCTTAGAAGTCATATTGCATGGTACCCATTCCACGGGTTTCAACTACCAAGGTTTAAGGTATTCTTCCTTCAGCTAAAACATGCATGTGGAACCTAGAGTATGATCAACCATGTGATCGGGAGACGTGTTCAAATATGTCTCAGTTTTCGTACCCTGGTACTCGGGTGCAACATTCCAGACGCTTTACTAACACTCTCCCGACTTGCAGAGTCAGTCCCTTTAACCTCCTGTTTGGCCCAGTTTGCAATTTCTGCGGAAGATGAACAGGAATAGCGAGAACCAATGAGAGACTAGCTGGAGGTGTCTGGACGGGCAAATTTAACTCTCATTTCCCACCAGGAAGAGGAAATAACCAAAGGCTCAGCATGCCGTGCCAGAACCAGATTAGGGCCTGCAGCCATCCTGCGGTCTTGCGGCCAGCTCACAAGAAAACGAGTTGAAGAAAGGAGCTCAGGGACACTGTAATTCACAAACCTGCAGAGTTATAAATGACAACTATCGTCCAAAAATATACTGAAGTAAGGCTGCCAAGAGGTCTTGAAAGCGGGGCAGAATTGCAGGAAACCGATTTCAGGAGGTAGACTGGAATTGCATTGAAAGCATAGGAAAAGAGGCAGAACGTCCACAATGATGCACTTGGCCAAAAAGGGCGTATGCGTTTTTTCCTGAATATATTCAGGAAAAAACGCATACGCCCTTTGTGGCCAACCAAGCAAGCTTGCAAAGGAAATCTGCACTACAATGAAGTCTCACTTCCCCCCGGTCAAAAGGGTCATCTGAAAAAAGTGTAAAATCCAGAAAGGCAGGACAGGCCATGGAGAACTGGGAGCCTTGTTATGCTGATGGGCGGGATGTAAATTGCCAACAGACACTCGGGAGAAGTGTATGGTGTTTCCTGAAACATCTAAAAAACAAAGCAACAGAGCCTAGGGCACTTCCACTTATGGTCCTATAGCTTAGGGAAATTAAAATCAAAAAGACACAGCCACCCCAAAGTTTGGGACGCCTCTGTTTACAAGAACCTCGTTTACCGTACAAGTTCAATATCACAGAAAGTGAAAAATGGATAAAGAACTTGTGGTACTTACGTACAATGCAGTATCACTCAGCAGTGAAATCTATGTCATCAGGCCCTTAGCAGCACAATGAGTGGATTCAGGTATGATGATTCTAACTGAAATAAGTCACACAGAAAAAGAAACATCATAAGATATCACTAATACACGGAATGTAAACTTGGCTACACAGGAACTGAATTACAGAACAGAACAGGGTCTCAAATTTAGAAAACCAACTTATGCTTGCTTAAGGGTAAAGGTGAGTTGGGGTGCTGCATAAAACCAGAGATTGAAATGAGCACAGATAAAGTTCCTTAAGCCAAATATGGAATAGACAAGAGCGACTTCTTGCTCAACGAAATGGACTCAACACCCCATATTAAACGCCTAAGAATGTACCTGACTAGTAAGTATCTTAAAACCTATGGATTGCTATGTCTCCGAAAGAGAATCAAGCGTGTGTACAGGGGCATAAACGCAGCAGTGATAGGATTGGAGAGGTTCGGTGAGCAAATGAAGACCCTTTGAAGTCATATTGCATGGTACCCATTACACGGGTCTCAACTCTCCAGTTTTAAGGTATTCTTCCTTCAGCTAAAACATGCATGTGGAACCCAGAGTATGATCAACAGTGTGAACGGGAGACGTGTTCAAATATGTCTCAGTTTTCCTCCCCTGGTACTCGGGTGCAACATTCCAGACGCTTTACTAACACTCTCCCCACTTGGAGAGTCAGTGCCTTTAAACTGCTGTTTGGCCCAGTTTGCAATTTCTGCGGAAGATGAACAGGAATAGGGAGAACCAATGAGAGACTAGCTGGAGGTGTCTGGACGGGCAAATTTAACTCTCATTTCCCACCAGGAAGAGGAATTAACCAAAGGCTCAGCGTGCCATGCCGGAACCAGATTAGGGCCTGAAGCCATCCTGCGGTGTTGCAGCCAGGTCACAAGAAAGCGAGTTGAAGAAAGGAGCTCAGGGGCACTGTAATTCACAAACCTGCAGAGTTATAAATGACAGCTATCGTCCAAAAATATACTGAAGTAAGGCTGCCAAGAGGACTTGAAAGCGGGGCAGAATTGCAGGAAACTGATTTCAGGAGGTAGACTGGAATTGCATTGAAAGCATAGGAAAAGAGGCAGAACGTCCACAATGATGCACTTGGCCAAAAAGGGCGTATGCGTTTTTTCCTGAATATATTCAGGAAAAAACGCATACGCCCTTTTTGGCCAACCAAGCAAGCTTGCAAAGGAAATCTGCACTACAATGAAGTCTCACTTCCCCCCGGTCAAAAGGGCCATCTGAAAAAAGTGTAAAATCCAGAAAGGCAGGACAGGCCATGGAGAACTGGGAGCCTTGTTATGCTGATGGGCGGGATGTAAATTGCCAACAGACACTCGGGAGAAGTTTATGGTGTTTCCTGAAACATCTAAAAAACAAAGCAACAGAGCCTAGGGCACTTCCACTTATGGTCCTATAGCTTAGGGAAATTAAAATCAAAAAGACACAGCCACCCCAAAGTTTGGGACGGCTCTGTTTACAACAACCTCGTTTAGAGTACAAGTTCAATATCACAGAAAGTGAAAAATGGATAAAGAAGTTGTGGTACTCACATACAATGCAGTATCACTCAGCAATGAAATCTATGTCATCAGGCCCGTAGCAGCACAATGAGTGGATTCGGGTATGGTGATTCTAACTGAAATAAGTCACACAGAAAAAGAAACATCAATAAATATCACTAATACATGGAATGTAAACTTGGATACAGAGGAACTGAATTACAAAACAGAACAGGGTCTCAAATTGAGAAAACCAACTTATGCTTGTTTAAGGGGAAAGTTGAGTTGGGGTGCTGCATAAAACCAGAGATTGAAATGAGCACAGATAAAGTTCCTTAAGCCAAATATGGAATAGACAAGAGCTACTCCTTGCTCAACGAAATGACACAACACCCCATATTAAACAACTAAGAATGTACCTGACTAGTAAGTATCTTAAAACCGATGGATTGCTATGTCTCCGAAAGAGAATCAAGCGTATGTACAGGGGCATAAACGCAGCAGTGATAGGATTGGAGAGGTTCGGTGAGCAAATGAAGACTCTTTGAAGTCATATTGCATGGTACCCATTACACGGGTCTCAACTCTCCAGGTTTAAGGTATTCTTCCTTCAGCTAAAACATGCATGTGGAACCCAGAATATGATCAACGGTGTGATAGGGAGACTTGTTCAAATATGTCTCAGTTTTCGTCCCCTGGTACTCGGGTGCAACATTCTCGATGCTTTACTAACACTCTCCCCACTTGGAGAGTCAGTGCCTTTAACCTCCTGTTTGGCCCAGTTTGCAATTTCTGCGGAAGATGAACAGGAATAGGGAGAACCAATGAGAGACTAGCTGGAGGTGTCTGGACGGGCAAAGTTAACTCTCATTTCCCACCAGGAAGAGGAATTAACCAAAGGCTCAGCGTGCCGTGCCGGAACCAGATTAGGGCCTGAAGCCATCCTGCGGTGTTGCGGCCAGGTCACAAGAAAGCGAGTTAAAGAAAGGAGCTCAGGGGCACTGTAATTCACAAACCTGCAGAGTTATAAATGACAGCTATCGTCCAAAAATATACTGAAGTAAGGCTGCCAAGAGGAGTTGAAATCGGGGCAGAATTGCAGGAAACCGATTTCAGGAGGTAGACTGGAATTGAATTGAAAGCATAGGAAAAGAGGCAAAATGTCCACAATGATGCACTTGGCCAAAAAGGGCGTATGCGTTTTTTCCTGAATATATTCAGGAAAAAACGCATACGCCCTTTTTGGCCAACCAAGCAAGCTTGCAAAGGAAATCTGCACTACAATGAAGTCTCACTTCCCCCCGGTCAAAAGGGCCATCTGAAAAAAGTGTAAAATCCAGAAAGGCAGGACAGGCCATGGAGAACTGGGAGCCTTGTTATGCTGATGGGCAGGATGTAAATTGCCACAGACACTCGGGAGAAGTGTATGGTGTTTCCTGAAACATCTAAAAAACAAAGCAACAGAGCCTAGGGCACTTCCACTTATGGTCCTATAGCTTAGGGAAATTAAAATAAAAAAGACACAGCCACCCCAAACTTTGGGACGGCTCTGTTTACAACAACCTCGTTTAGAGTACAAGTTCAATATCACAGAAAGTGAAAAATGGATAAAGAAGTTGTGGTACTCACATACAATGCAGTATCACTCAGTAATGAAATCTATGTCATCAGGCCCGTATCAGCACAATGAGTGGATTCGGGTATGGTGATTCTAACTGAAATAAGTCACACAGAAAAAGAAACATCAATAAATATCACTAATACACGGAAGGTAAACTTGGCTACACAGGAACTGAATTACAGAACAGAACAGGGTCTCAAATTGAGAAAACCAACTTATGCTTGCTTAAGGGGAAAGTTGAGTTGGGGTGCTGCATAAAACCAGAGATTGAAATGAGCACAGATAAAGTTCCTTAAGCCAAATATGGAATAGACAAGAGCTACTCCTTGCTCAACGAAATGACTCAACACCCCATATTAAACAATTAAGAATGTACCTGACTAGTAAGTATCTTAAAACCAATGGATTGCTATGTCTCCGAAAGAGAATCAAGCGTGTGTACAGGGGCATAAACGCAGCAGTGGTAGGATTGGAGAGGTTCGGTGAGCAAATGAAGACTCTTAGAAGTCATATTGCATGGTACCCATTCCACGGGTTTCAACTCCCCAGGTTTAAGGTATTCTTCCTTCAGTTAAAACATGCATGTGGAACCTAGAGTATGATCAACCATGTGATCGGGAGACGTGTTCAAATATGTCTCAGTTTTCGTACCCTGGTACTCGGGTGCAACATTCCAGACGCTTTACTAACACTCTCCCGACTTGCAGAGTCAGTCTCTTTAACCTCATGTTTGGCCCAGTTTGCAATTTCTGCGGAAGATGAACAGGAATAGCAAGAACCAATGAGAGACTAGCTGGAGGTGTCTGGACGGGCAAATTTAACTCTCATTTCCCACCAGGAAGAGGAAATAACCAAAGGCTCAGCGTGCCGTTCCGGAACCAGATTAGGGCCTGAAGCCATCCTGCGGTGTTGCGGCCAGCTCACAAGAAAACGAGTTGAAGAAAGGAGCTCAGGGGCACTGTAATTCACAAACCTGCAGAGTTATAAATGACAACTATCGTCCAAAAATATACTGAAGTAAGGCTGCCAAGAGGACTTGAAAGCGGGGCAGAATTGCAGGAAACCGATTTCAGGAGGTAGACTGGAATTGCATTGAAAGCATAGGAAAAGAGACAGAACGTCCACAATGATGCACTTGGCCAAAAAGGGCGTATGCGTTTTTTCCTGAATATATTCAGGAAAAAACGCATACGCCCTTTTTGGCCAACCAAGCAAGCTTGCAAAGGAAATCTGCACTACAATGAAGTCTCACTTCCCCCCGGTCAAAAGGGCCATCTGAAAAAAGTGTAAAATCCAGAAAGGCAGGACAGGCCATGGAGAACTGGGAGCCTTGTTATGCTGATGGGCGGGATGTCAATTGCCAACAGACACTCTGGAGAAGTGTATGGTGTTTCCTGAAACATCTAAAAAACAAAGCAACAGAGCCTAGGGCACTTCCACTTATGGTCCTATAGCTTAGGGAAATTAAAATCAAAAAGACACAGCCACCCCAATGTTTGGGACGCCTCTGTTTACAAGAACCTCGTTTACCGTACAAGTTCAATATCACAGAAAGTGAAAAATGGATAAAGAACTTGTGGTACTTACGTACAATGCAGTATCACTCAGCAATGAAATCTATGTCATCAGGCCCGTAGCAGCACAATGAGTGGATTCAGGTACGATGATTCTAACTGAAATAAGTCACACAGAAAAAGAAACATCATAAGATATCACTAATACACGGAATGTAAACTTGGCTACACAGGAACTGAATTACAGAACAGAACAGGGTCTCACATTTAGAAAAACAACTTATGCTTGCTTAAGGGTAAAGGTGAGTTGGGGTGCTGCATAAAACCAGAGATCGAAATGAGCACAGATAAAGTTCCTTAAGCCAAATATGGAATAGACAAGAGCTACTCCTTGCTCAACGAAATGGACTCAACACCGCATATTAAACGCCTAAGAATGTACCTGACTCTTAAGTATCTTAAAACCTATGGATTGCTATGTCTCCGAAAGAGAATCAAGCATGTGTACAGGGACATAAACGCAGCAGTGATAGGATTGGAGAGGTTCGGTGAGCAAATGAAGACCCTTTGAAGTCATATTGCATGGTACCCATTCCACGGGTTTCAACTACCCAGGTTTAAGGTATTCTTCCTTCAGCTAAAACATGCATGTGGAACCTAGAGTATGATCAACCATGTGATCGGGAGACGTGTTCAAATATGTCTCAGTTTTCGTACCCTGGTACTCGGGTGCAACATTCCAGACGCTTTACTAACACTCTCCCGACTTGGAGAGTCAGTCCCTTTAACCTCCTGTTTGGCTCAGTTTGCAATTTCTGCGGAAGATGAACAGGAATAGCGAGAACCAATGAGAGACTAGCTGGAGGTGTCTGGACGGGCAAATTTAACTGTCATTTCCCACCAGGAAGAGGAAATAACCAAAGGCTCAGCGTACCGTGCCGGAACCAGATTAGGGCCTGAAGCCATCCTGCGGTGTTGCGGCCAGCTCACAAGAAAGCAAGTTGAAGAAAGGAGCTCAGGGGCACTGTAATTCAGAAACCTGCAGAGTTATAAATGACAACTATCGTCCAAAAATATACTGAAGTAAGGCTGCCAAGAGGACTTGAAAGCGGGGCAGAATTGCAGGAAACCGATTTCAGGAGGTAGACTGGAATTGCATTGAAAGCATAGGAAAAGAGGCAGAACGTCCACAATGATGCACTTGGCCAAAAAGGGCGTATGCGTTTTTTCCTGAATATATTCAGGAAAAAACGCATACGCCCTTTTTGGCCAACCAAGCAAGCTTGCAAAGGAAATCTGCACTACAATGAAGTCTCACTTCCCCCCGGTCAAAAGGGCCATCTGAAAAAAGTGTAAAATCCAGAAAGGCAGGACAGGCCATGGAGAACTGGGAGCCTTGTTATGCTGATGGGCGGGATGTCAATTGCCAACAGACACTTGGGAGAAGTGTATGGTGTTTCCTGAAACATCTAAAAAACAAAGCAACAGAGCCTAGGGCACTTCCACTTATGGTCCTATAGCTTAGGGAAATTAAAATCAAAAAGACACAGCCACCCCAAAGTTTGGGACGGCTCTGTTTACAACAACCTCGTTTAGAGTACAAGTTCAATATCACAGAAAGTGAAAAATGGATAAAGAAGTTGTGGTACTCACATACAATGCAGTATCACTCAGCAATGAAATCTATGTCATCAGGCCTGTAGCAGCACAATGAGTGGATTCGGGTATGGTGATTCTAACTGAAATAAGTCACCCAGAAAAAGAAACATCAATAAATATCACTAATACATGGAATGTAAACTTGGATACAGAGGAACTGAATTACAAAACAGAACAGGGTCTCAAATTGAGAAAACCAACTTATGCTTGTTTATGGGGAAAGTTGAGTTGGGGTGCTGCATAAAACCAGAGATTGAAATGAGCACAGATAAAGTTCCTTAAGCCAAATATGGAATAGACAAGAGCTACTCCTTGCTCAACGAAATGACTCAACACCCCATATTAAACAACTAAGAATGTACCTGACTAGTAAGTATCTTAAAACCGATGGATTGCTATGTCTCTGAAAGAGAATCAAGCGTGTGTACAGGGGCATAAACGCAGCAGTGATAGGATTGGAGAGGTTCGGTGAGCAAATGAAGACTCTTAGAAGTCATATTGCATGGTACCCATTCCACGGGTTTCAACTACCCAGGTTTAAGGTATTCTTCCTTCAGCTAAAACATGCATGTGGAACCTAGAGTATGATCAACCATGTGAGCGGGAGACGTGTTCAAATATGTCTCAGTTTTCGTACCCTGGTACTCGGGTGCAACATTCCAGACGCTTTACTAACACTCTCCCGACTTGGAGAGTCAGTCCCTTTAACCTCCTGTTTGGCCCAGTTTGCAATTTCTGCGGAAGATGAACAGGAATAGCGAGAACCAATGAGAGACTAGCTGGAGGTGTCCGGACGGGCAAATTTAACTCTCATTTCCCAACAGGAAGAGGAAATAACCAAAGGCTCAGCGTGCCGTGCCGGAACCAGATTAGGGCCTGAAGCCATCCTGCGGTGTTGCGGCCAGCTCACAAGAAAACGAGTTGAAGAAAGGAGCTCAGGGGCACTGTAATTCACAAACCTGCAGAGTTATAAATGACAACTATCGTCCAAAAATATACTGAAGTAAGGCTGCCAAGAGGACTTGAAAGCGGGGCAGAATTGCAGGAAACCGATTTCAGGAGGTAGACTGGAATTGCATTGAAAGCATAGGAAAAGAGGCAAAATGTCCACAATGATGCACTTGGCCAAAAAGGGCGTATGCGTTTTTTCCTGAATATATTCAGGAAAAAACGCATACGCCCTTTTTGGCCAACCAAGCAAGCTTGCAAAGGAAATCTGCACTACAATGAAGTCTCACTTCCCCCCGGTCAAAAGGGCCATCTGAAAAAAGTGTAAAATCCAGAAAGGCAGGACAGGCCATGGAGAACTGGGAGCCTTGTTATGCTGATGGGCAGGATGTAAATTGCCACAGACACTCGGGAGAAGTGTATGGTGTTTCCTGAAACATCTAAAAAACAAAGCAACAGAGCCTAGGGCACTTCCACTTATGGTCCTATAGCTTAGGGAAATTAAAATCAAAAAGATACAGCCACCCCAAACTTTGGGACGGCTCTGTTTACAAGAACCTCGTTTACCGTACAAGTTCAATATCACAGAAAGTGAAAAATGGATAAAGAAGTTGTGGTACTCACATACAATGCAGTATCACTCAGTAATGAAATCTATGTCATCAGGCCCGTATCAGCACAATGAGTGGATTCGGGTATGGTGATTCTAACTGCAATAAGTCACACAGAAAAAGAAACATCAATAAATATCACTAATACACGGAATGTAAACTTGGCTACAGAGGAACTGAATTCCAAAACAGAACAGGGTCTCAAATTGAGAAAACCAACTTATGCTTGCTTAAGGGGAAAGTTGAGTTGGGGTGCTGCATAAAACCAGAGATTGAAATGAGCACAGATAAAGTTCCTTAAGCCAAATATGGAATAGACAAGAGCTACTCCTTGCTCAACGAAATGACTCAACACCCAATATTAAACAATTAAGAATGTACCTGACTAGTAAGTATCTTAAAACCGATGGATTGCTATGTCTCCGAAAGAGAATCAAGCGTGTGTACAGGGGCATAAACGCAGCAGTGATAGGAATGGAGAGGTTCGGTGAGCAAATGAAGACTCTTAGAAGTCATATTGCATGGTACCCATTCCACGGGTTTCAACTACCCAGGTTTAAGGTATTCTTCCTTCAGCTAAAACATGCATGTGGAACCTAGAGTATGATCAACCATGTGAGCGGGAGACGTGTTCAAATATGTCTCAGTTTTCGTACCCTGGTACTCGGGTGCAACATTCCAGACGCTTTACTAACACTCTCCCGACTTGGAGAGTCAGTCCCTTTAACCTCCTGTTTGGCCCAGTTTGCAATTTCTGCGGAAGATGGACAGGAATAGCGAGAACCAATGAGAGACTAGCTGGAGGTGTCTGGACGGGCAAATTTAACTCTCATTTCCCACCAGGAAGAGGAAATAACCAAAGGCTCAGCCTGCCGTGCCGGAACCAGATTAGGGCCTGAAGCCATCCTGCGGTGTTGCGGCCAGCTCACAAGAAAACGAGTTGAAGAAAGGAGCTCAGGGGCACTGTAATTCACAAACCTGCAGAGTTATAAATGACAACTATCGTCCAAAAATATACTGAAGTAAGGCTGCCAAGAGGACTTGAAAGCGGGGCAGAATTGCAGGAAACCGATTTCAGGAGGTAGACTGGAATTGCATTGAAAGCATAGGAAAAGAGGCAGAACGTCCACAATGATGCACTTGGCCAAAAAGGGCATATGTGTTTTTTCCTGAATATATGCAGGAAAAAACGCATACGCCCTTTTTGGCCAACCAAGCAAGCTTGGAAAGGAAATCTGCACTACAATGAAGTCTCAATTCCCCCCGGTCAAAAGGGACATCTGAAAAAAGTGTAAAATCCAGAAAGGCAGGACAGGCCATGGAGAACTGGGAGCCTTGTTATGCTGATGGGCGGGAGGTAAATTGCCAACAGACACTCTGGAGAAGTGTATGGTGTTTCCTGAAACATCTAAAAAACAAAGCAACAGAGCCTAGGGCACTTCCACTTATGGTCCTATAGCTTAGGGAAATTAAAATCAAAAAGACACAGCCACCCCAATGTTTGGGACGCCTCTGTTTACAAGAACCTCGTTTACCGTACAAGTTCAATATCACAGAAAGTGAAAAATGGATAAAGAACTTGTGGTACTTACGTACAATGCAGTATCACTCAGCAGTGAAATCTATGTCATCAGGCCCGTAGCAGCACAATGAGTGGATTCAGGTACGATGATTCTAACTGAAATAAGTCACACAGAAAAAGAAACATCATAAGATATCAGTAATACACGGAATGTAAACTTGGCTACACAGGAACTGAATTACAGAACAGAACAGGGTCTCACATTTAGAAAAACAACTTATGCTTGCTTAAGGGTAAAGGTGAGTTGGGGTGCTGCATAAAACCAGAGATCGAAATGAGCACAGATAAAGTTCCTTAAGCCAAATATGGAATAGACAAGAGCTACTCCTTGCTCAACGAAATGGACTCAACACCGCATATTAAACCCCTAAGAATGTACCTGACTCTTAAGTATCTTAAAACCTATGGATTGCTATGTCTCCAAAAGAGAATCAAGCATGTGTACAGGGACATAAACGCAGCAGTGATAGGATTGGAGAGGTTCGGTGAGCAAATGAAGACCCTTTGAAGTCATATTGCATGGTACCCATTCCACGGGTTTCAACTACCCAGGTTTAAGGTATTCTTCCTTCAGCTAAAACATGCATGTGGAACCTAGAGTATGATCAACCATGTGATCGGGAGACGTGTTCAAATATGTCTCAGTTTTCGTACCCTGGTACTCGGGTGCAACATTCCAGACGCTTTACTAACACTCTCCCGACTTGGAGAGTCAGTCCCTTTAACCTCCTGTTTGGCCCAGTTTGCAATTTCTGCAGAAGATGAACAGGAATAGCGAGAACCAATGAGAGACTAGCTGGAGGTGTCTGGACGGGCAAAGTTAACTCTCATTTCCCACCAGGAAGAGGAAGTAACCAAAGGCTCAGCGTGCCGTGCCGGAACCAGATTAGGGCCTGAAGCCATCCTGCGGTGTTGCGGCCAGCTCACAAGAAAGCGAGTTGAAGAAAGGAGCTCAGGGGCACTGTAATTCAGAAACCTGCAGAGTTATAAATGACAACTATCGTCCAAAAATATACTGAAGTAAGGCTGCCAAGAGGACTTGAAAGCGGGGCAGAATTGCAGGAAACCGATTTCAGGAGGTAGACTGGAATTGCATTGAAAGCATAGGAAAAGAGGCAGAACGTCCACAATGATGCACTTGGCCAAAAAGGGCGTATGCGTTTTTTCCTGAATATATTCAGGAAAAAACGCATACGCCATTTTTTGGCCAACCAAGCAAGCTTGCAAAGGAAATCTGCACTACAATGAAGTCTCACTTCCCCCCGGTCAAAAGGGCCATCTGAAAAAAGTGTAAAATCCAGAAAGGCAGGACAGGCCATGGAGAACTGGGAGCCTTGTTATGCTGATGGGCGAGATGTAAATTGCCAACAGACACTCCGGAGAAGTGTATGGTGTTTCCTGAAACATCTAAAAAACAAAGCAACAGAGCCTAGGGCACTTCCACTTATGGTCCTATAGCTTAGGGAAATTAAAATCAAAAAGATACAGCCACCCCAAACTTTGGGACGGCTCTGTTTACAACAACCTCGTTTACAGTACAAGTTCAATATCACAGAAAGTGAAAAATGGATAAAGAAGTTGTGGTACTCACATACAATGCAGTATCACTCAGCAATGAAATCTATGTCATCAGGCCCATAGCAGCACAATGAGTGGATTCGGGTATGGTGATTCTAACTGAAATAAGTCACACAGAAAAAGAAACATCAATAAATATCACTAATACATGGAATGTAAACTTGGATACAGAGGAACTGAATTACAGAACAGAACAGGGTCTCAAATTTAGAAAACCAACTTATGCTTGTTTAAGGGTAAAGGTGAGTTGGGGTGCTGCATAAAACCAGAGATTGAAATGAGCACAGATAAAGTTCCTTAAGCCAAATATGGAATAGACAAGAGCTACTCCTTGCTCTACGAAATGACTCAACACCCCATATTAAACAACTAAGAATGTACCTGACTAGTAAGTATCTTAAAACCGATGGATTGCTATGTCTCCGAAAGAGAATCAAGCGTGTGTACAGGGGCATAAACGCAGCAGTGATAGGATTGGAGAGGTTCGGTGAGCAAATGAAGACTCTTTGAAGTCATATTGCATGGTACCCATTACACGGGTCTCAACTCTCCAGGTTTGAGGTATTCTTCCTTCAGCTAAAACATGCATGTGGAACCCAGAATATGATCAACCGTGTGATAGGGAGACTTGTTCAAATATGTCTCAGTTTTCGTCCCCTGGTACTCGGGTGCAACATTCCCGATGCTTTACTAACACTCTCCCCACTTGGAGAGTCAGTGCCTTTAACCTCCTGTTTGGCCCAGTTTGCAATTTCTGCGGAAGATGAACAGGAATAGGGAGAACCAATGAGAGACTAGCTGGAGGTGTCTGGACGGGCAAATTTAACTCTCATTTCCCACCAGGAAGAGGAATTAACCAAAGGCTCAGCGTGCCATGCCGGAACCAGATTAGGGCCTGAAGCTATCCTGCGGTGTTGTGGCCAGCTCAAAAGAAAGCGAGTTGAAGAAAGGAGCTCAGGGGCACTGTAATTCACAAACCTGCAGAGTTATAAATGACAGCTATCGTCCAAAAATATACTGAAGTAAGGCTGCCAAGAGGACTTGAAAGCGGGGCAGAATTGCAGGAAACCGATTTCAGGAGGTAGACTGGAATTGCATTGAAAGCATAGCAAAAGAGGCAAAATGTCCACAATGATGCACTTGGCAAAAAGGGCGTATGCGTTTTTTCCTGAATATATTCAGGAAAAAACGCATAGGCCCTTCTTGGCCAACCAAGCAAGCTTGCAAAGGAAATCTGCACTACAATGAAGTCTCACTTCCCCCCGGTCAAAAGGGCCATCTGAAAAAAGTGTAAAATCCAGAAAGGCAGGACAGGCCATGGAGAACTGGGAGCCTTGTTATGCTGTTGGGCGGGATGTAAATTGCCAACAGACACTCGGGAGAAGTGTATGGTGTTTCCTGAAACATCTAAAAAACAAAGCAACAGAGCCTAGGGCACTTCCACTTATGGTCCTATAGCTTAGGGAAATTAAAATCAAAAAGATACAGCCACCCCAATGTTTGGGACGCCTCTGTTTACAAGAACCTCGTTTACCGTACAAGTTCAATATCACAGAAAGTGAAAAATGGATAAAGAACTTGTGGTACTTACGTACAATGCAGTATCACTCAGCAGTGAAATCTATGTCATCAGGCCCGTAGCAGCACAATGAGTGGATTCAGGTACGATGATTCTAACTGAAATAAGTCACACAGAAAAAGAAACATCATAAGATATCAGTAATACACGGAATGTAAACTTGGCTACACAGGAACTGAATTACAGAACAGAACAGGGTCTCAAATTTAGAAAACCAACTTATGCTTGTTTAAGGGTAAAGGTGAGTTGGGGTGCTGCATAAAACCAGAGATTGAAATGAGCACAGATAAAGTTCCTTAAGCCAAATATGGAATAGAAAAGAGCTACTCCTTGCTCAACGAAATGGACTCAACACCGCATATTAAACGCCTAAGAATGTACCTGACTCTTAAGTATCTTAAAACCTATGGATTGCTATGTCTCCGAAAGAGAATCAAGCATGTGTACAGGGACATAAACGCAGCAGTGATAGGATTGGAGAGGTTTGGTGAGCAAATAAAGACCCTTTGAAGTCATATTGCATGGTACCCATTCCACGGGTTTCAACTACCCAGGTTTAAGGTATTCTTCCTTCAGCTAAAACATGCATGTGGAACCTAGAGTATGATCAACCATGTGATCGGGAGACGTGTTCAAATATGTCCCAGTTTTCGTACCCTGGTACTCGGGTGCAACATTCCAGACGCTTTACTAACACTCTCCCGACTTGGAGAGTCAGTCCCTTTAACCTCCTGTTTGGCCCAGTTTGCAATTTCTGCGGAAGATGGACAGGAATAGCGAGAACCAATGAGAGACTAGCTGGAGGTGTCTGGACGGGCAAATTTAACTCTCATTTCCCACCAGGAAGAGGAAATAACCAAAGGCTCAGCGTGCCTTGCCGGAACCAGATTAGGTCCTGAAGCCATCCTGCGGTGTTGCGGCCAGCTCACAAGAAAACGAGTTGAAGAAAGGAGCTCAGGGACACTGTAATTCACAAACTTGCAGAGTTATAAATGACAACTATCGTCCAAAAATATACTGAAGTAAGGCTGCCAAGAGGACTTGAAAGCGGGGCAGAATTGCAGGAAACCGATTTCAGGAGGTAGACTGGAATTGCATTGAAAGCATAGGAAAAGAGGCAGAACGTCCACAATGATGCACTTGGCCAAAAAGGGCGTATGCGTTTTTTCCTGAATATATTCAGGAAAAAACGCATACGCCCTTTTTGGCCAACCAAGCAAGCTTGCAAAGGAAATCTGCACTACAATGAAGTCTCACTTCCCCCCGGTCAAAAGGGCCATCTGAAAAAAGTGTAAAATCCAGAAAGGCAGGACAGGCCATGGAGAACTGGGAGCCTTGTTATGCTGATGGGCGGGATGTAAATTGCCAACAGACACTCGGGAGAAGTGTATGGTGTTTCCTGAAACATCTAAAAAACAAAGCAACAGAGCCTAGGGCACTTCCACTTATGGTCCTATAGCTTAGGGAAATTAAAATCAAAAAGATACAGCCACCCCAATGTTTGGGACGTCTCTGTTTACAAGAACCTCGTTTACCGTACAAGTTCAATATCACAGAAAGTGAAAAATGGATAAAGAACTTGTGGTACTTACGTACAATGCAGTATCACTCAGCAGTGAAATCTATGTCATCAGGCCCGTAGCAGCACAATGAGTGGATTCAGGTACGATGATTCTAACTGAAATAAGTCACACAGAAAAAGAAACATCATAATATATCAGTAATACACGGAATGTAAACTTGGCTACACAGGAACTGAATTACAGAACAGAACAGGGTCTCAAATTTAGAAAACCAACTTATGCTTGTTTAAGGGTAAAGGTGAGTTGGGGTGCTGCATAAAACCAGAGATTGAAATGAGCACAGATAAAGTTCCTTAAGCCAAATATGGAATAGACAAGAGCTACTCCTTGCTCAACGAAATGGACTCAACACCGCATATTAAACGCCTAAGAATGTACCTGACTCTTAAGTATCTTAAAACCTATGGATTGCTATGTCTCCGAAAGAGAATCAAGCATGTGTACAGGGACATAAACGCAGCAGTGATAGGATTGGAGAGGTTCGGTGAGCAAATGAAGACCCTTTGAAGTCATATTGCATGGTACCCATTCCACGGGTTTCAACTACCCAGGTTTAAGGTATTCTTCCTTCAGCTAAAACATGCATGTGGAACCTAGAGTATGATCAACCATGTGATCGGGAGACGTGTTCAAATATGTCTCAGTTTTCGTACCCTGGTACTCGGGTGCAACATTCCAGACGCTTTACTAACACTCTCCCGACTTGGAGAGTCAGTCCCTTTAACCTCCTGTTTGGCCCAGTTTGCAATTTCTGCGGAAGATGAACAGGAATAGCGAGAACCAATGAGAGACTAGCTGGAGGTGTCTGGACGGGCAAATTTAACTCTCATTTCCCACCAGGAAGAGGAAATAACCAAAGGCTCAGCGTGCCGTGCCGGAACCAGATTAGGGCCTGAAGCCATCCTGCGGTGTTGCGGCCAGCTCACAAGAAAACGAGTTGAAGAAAGGAGCTCAGGGGCACTGTAATTCACAAACCTGCAGAGTTATAAATGACAACTATCGTCCAAAAATATACTGAAGTAAGGCTGCCAAGAGGAGTTGAAAGCGGGGCAGAATTGCAGGAAACCGATTTCAGGAGGTAGACTGGCATTGCATTGAAAGCATAGGAAAAGAGGCAGAAAGTCCACAATGATGCACTTGGCCAAAAAGGGCGTATGCGTTTTTTCCTGAATATATTCAGGAAAAAACGCATACGCCCTTTTTGGCCAACCAAGCAAGCTTGCAAAGGAAATCTGCACTACAATGAAGTCTCACTTCCCCCCCGGTCAAAAGGGCCATCTGAAAAAAGTGTAAAATCCAGAAAGGCAGGACAGGCCATGGAGAACTGGGAGCCTTGTTATGCTGATGGGCGGGATGTCAATTGCCAACAGACACTCGGGAGAAGTGTATGGTGTTTCCTGAAACATCTAAAAAACAAAGCAACAGAGCCTAGGGCACTTCCACTTATGGTCCTATAGCTTAGGGAAATTAAAATCAAAAAGATACAGCCACCCCAATGTTTGGGACGCCTCTGTTTACAAGAATCTCGTTTACCGTACAAGTTCAATATCACAGAAAGTAAAAAATGGATAAAGAACTTGTGGTACTTACGTACAATGCAGTATCACTCAGCAGTGAAATCTATGTCATCAGGCCCGTAGCAGCACAATGAGTGGATTCAGGTACGATGATTCTAACTGAAATAAGTCACACAGAAAAAGAAACATCATAAGATAACAGTAATACACGGAATGTAAACTTGTCTACACAGGAACTGAATTACAGAACAGAACAGTGTCTCAAATTTAGAAAACCAACTTATGCTTGTTTAAGGGTAAAGGTGAGTTGGGGTGCTGCATAAAACCAGAGATTGAAATGAGCACAGATAAAGTTCCTTAAGCCAAATATGGAATAGACAAGAGCTACTCCTTGCTCAACGAAATGGACTCAACACCGCATATTAAACGCCTAAGAATGTACCTGACTCTTAAGTATCTTAAAACCTATGGATTGCTATGTCTCTGAAAGAGAATCAAGCATGTGTACAGGGACATAAACGCAGCAGTGATAGGATTGGAGAGGTTCGGTGAGCAAATGAAGACCCTTTGAAGTCATATTGCATGGTACCCATTCCACGGGTTTCAACTACCCAGGTTTAAGGTATTCTTCCTTCAGCTAAAACATGCATGTGGAACCTAGAGTATGATCAACCATGTGATCGGGAGACGTGTTCAAATATGTCTCAGTTTTCGTACCCTGGTACTCGGGTGCAACATTCCAGACGCTTTACTAACACTCTCCCGACTTGGAGAGTCAGTCCCTTTAACCTCCTGTTTGGCCCAGTTTGCAATTTCTGCGGAAGATGAACAGGAATAGCGAGAACCAATGAGAGACTAGCTGGAGGTGTCTGGACGGGCAAATTTAACTCTCATTTCCCACCAGGAAGAGGAAATAACCAAAGGCTCAGCGTGCCGTGCTGGAACCAGATTAGGGCCTGAAGCCATCCTGCGGTGTTGCGGCCAGCTCACAAGAAAACGAGTTGAAGAAAGGAGCTCAGGGGCACTGTAATTCACAAACCTGCAGAGTTATAAATGACAACTATCGTCCAAAAATATACTGAAGTAAGGCTGCCAAGAGGACTTGAAAGCGGGGCAGAATTGCAGGAAACCGATTTCAGGAGGTAGACTGGAATTGCATCGAAAGCATAGGAAAAGAGGCAGAACGTCCACAATGATGCACTTGGCCAAAAAGGGCGTATGCGTTTTTTCCTGAATATATTCAGGAAAAAACGCATACGCCCTTTTTGGCCAACCAAGCAAGCTTGCAAAGGAAATCTGCACTACAATGAAGTCTCACTTCCCCCCGGTCAAAAGGGCCATCTGAAAAAAGTGTAAAATCCAGAAAGGCAGGACAGGCCATGGAGAACTGGGAGCCTTGTTATGCTGATGGGCGGGATGTAAATTGCCAACAGACACTCGGGAGAAGTGTATGGTGTTTCCTGAAACATCTAAAAAACAAAGCAACAGAGCCTAGGGCACTTCCACTTATGGTCCTATAGCTTAGGGAAATTAAAATCAAAAAGATACAGCCACCCCAATGTTTGGGACGCCTCTGTTTACAAGAACCTCGTTTACCGTACAAGTTCAATATCACAGAAAGTGAAAAATGGATAAAGAACTTGTGGTACTTACGTACAATGCAGTATCACTCAGCAGTGAAATCTATGTCATCAGGCCCGTAGCAGCACAATGAGTGGATTCAGGTACGATGATTCTAACTGAAATAAGTCACACAGAAAAAGAAACATCATAAGATATCAGTAATACACGGAATGTAAACTTGGCTACACAGGAACTGAATTACAGAACAGAACAGGGTCTCAAATTTAGAAAACCAACTTATGCTTGTTTAAGGGGAAAGGTGAGTTGGGGTGCTGCATAAAACCAGAGATTGAAATGAGCACAGATAAAGTTCCTTAAGCCAAATATGGAATAGACAAGAGCTACTCCTTGCTCAACGAAATGGACTCAACACCGCATATTAAACGCCTAAGAGTGTACCTGACTCTTAAGTATCTTAAAACCTATGGATTGCTATGTCTCCGAAAGAGAATCAAGCATGTGTACAGGGACGTAAACGCAGCAGTGATAGGATTGGAGAGGTTCGGTGAGCAAATGAAGACCCTTTGAAGTCATATTGCATGGTACCCATTCCACGGGTTTCAACTACCCAGGTTTAAGGTATTCTTCCTTCAGCTAAAACATGCATGTGGAACCTAGAGTATGATCAACCATGTGATCGGGAGACGTGTTCAAATATGTCTCAGTTTTCGTACCCTGGTACTCGGGTGCAACATTCCAGACGCTTTACTAACACTCTCCCGACTTGGAGAGTCAGTCCCTTTAACCTCCTGTTTGGCCCAGTTTGCAATTTCTGCGGAAGATGAACAGGAATAGCGAGAACCAATGAGAGACTAGCTGGAGGTGTCTGGACGGGCAAATTTAACTCTCATTTCCCACCAGGAAGAGGAAATAACCAAAGGCTCAGCGTGCCGTGCCAGAACCAGATTAGGGCCTGAAGCCATCCTGCGGTGTTGCGGCCAGCTCACAAGAAAACGAGTTGAAGAAAGGAGCTCAGGGGCACTGTAATTCACAAACCTGCAGAGTTATAAATGACAACTATCGTCCAAAAATATACTGAAGTAAGGCTGCCAAGAGGACTTGAAAGCGGGGCAGAATTGCAGGAAACCGATTTCAGGAGGTAGACTGGAATTGCATCGAAAGCATAGGAAAAGAGGCAGAACGTCCACAATGATGCACTTGGCCAAAAAGGGCGTATGCGTTTTTTCCTGAATATAGTCAGGAAAAAACGCATACGCCCTTTTTGGCCAACCAAGCAAGCTTGCAAAGGAAATCTGCACTACAATGAAGTCTCACTTCCCCCCGGTCAAAAGGGCCATCTGAAAAAAGTGTAAAATCCAGAAAGGCAGGACAGGCCATGGAGAACTGGGAGCCTTGTTATGCTGATGGGCGGGATGTAAATTGCCAACAGACACTCGGGAGAAGTGTATGGTGTTTCCTGAAACATCTAAAAAACAAAGCAACAGAGCCTAGGGCACTTCCACTTATGGTCCTATAGCTTAGGGAAATTAAAATCAAAAAGATACAGCCACCCCAATGTTTGGGACGCCTCTGTTTACAAGAACCTCGTTTACCGTACAAGTTCAATATCACAGAAAGTGAAAAATGGATAAAGAACTTGTGGTACTTACGTACAATGCAGTATCACTCAGCAGTGAAATCTATGTCATCAGGCCCGTAGCAGCACAATGAGTGGATTCAGGTACGATGATTCTAACTGAAATAAGTCACACAGAAAAAGAAACATCATAAGATATCAGTAATACACGGAATGTAAACTTGGCTACACAGGAACTGAATTACAGAACAGAACAGGGTCTCAAATTTAGAAAACCAACTTATGCTTGTTTAAGGGGAAAGGTGAGTTGGGGTGCTGCATAAAACCAGAGATTGAAATGAGCACAGATAAAGTTCCTTAAGCCAAATATGGAATAGACAAGAGCTACTCCTTGCTCAACGAAATGGACTCAACACCGCATATTAAACGCCTAAGAGTGTACCTGACTCTTAAGTATCTTAAAACCTATGGATTGCTATGTCTCCGAAAGAGAATCAAGCATGTGTACAGGGACGTAAACGCAGCAGTGATAGGATTGGAGAGGTTCGGTGAGCAAATGAAGACCCTTTGAAGTCATATTGCATGGTACCCATTCCACGGGTTTCAACTACCCAGGTTTAAGGTATTCTTCCTTCAGCTAAAACATGCATGTGGAACCTAGAGTATGATCAACCATGTGATCGGGAGACGTGTTCAAATATGTCTCAGTTTTCGTACCCTGGTACTCGGGTGCAACATTCCAGACGCTTTACTAACACTCTCCCGACTTGGAGAGTCAGTCCCTTTAACCTCCTGTTTGGCCCAGTTTGCAATTTCTGCGGAAGATGAACAGGAATAGCGAGAACCAATGAGAGACTAGCTGGAGGTGTCTGGACGGGCAAATTTAACTCTCATTTCCCACCAGGAAGAGGAAATAACCAAAGGCTCAGCGTGCCGTGCCGGAACCAGATTAGGGCCTGAAGCCATCCTGCGGTGTTGCGGCCAGCTCACAAGAAAACGAGTTGAAGAAAGGAGCTCAGGGGCACTGTAATTCACAAACCTGCAGAGTTATAAATGACAACTATCGTCCAAAAATATACTGAAGTAAGGCTGCCAAGAGGACTTGAAAGCGGGGCAGAATTGCAGGAAACCGATTTCAGGAGGTAGACTGGAATTGCATCGAAAGCATAGGAAAAGAGGCAGAACGTCCACAATGATGCACTTGGCCAAAAAGGGCGTATGCGTTTTTTCCTGAATATATTCAGGAAAAAACGCATACGCCCTTTTTGGCCAACCAAGCAAGCTTGCAAAGGAAATCTGCACTACAATGAAGTCTCACTTCCCCCCGGTCAAAAGGGCCATCTGAAAAAAGTGTAAAATCCAGAAAGGCAGGACAGGCCATGGAGAACTGGGAGCCTTGTTATGCTGATGGGCGGTATGTAAATTGCCAACAGACACTCGGGAGAAGTGTATGGTGTTTCCTGAAACATCTAAAAAACAAAGCAACAGAGCCTAGGGCACTTCCACTTATGGTCCTATAGCTTAGGGAAATTAAAATCAAAAAGATACAGCCACCCCAATGTTTGGGACGCCTCTGTTTACAAGAACCTCGTTTACCGTACAAGTTCAATATCACAGAAAGTGAAAAATGGATAAAGAACTTGTGGTACTTACGTACAATGCAGTATCACTCAGCAGTGAAATCTATGTCATCAGGCCCGTAGCAGCACAATGAGTGGATTCAGGTACGATGATTCTAACTGAAATAAGTCACACAGAAAAAGAAACATCATAAGATATCAGTAATACACGGAATGTAAACTTGGCTACACAGGAACTGAATTACAGAACAGAACAGGGTCTCAAATTTAGAAAACCAACTTATGCTTGTTTAAGGGGAAAGGTGAGTTGGGGTGCTGCATAAAACCAGGGATTGAAATGAGCACAGATAAAGTTCCTTAAGCCAAATATGGAATAGACAAGAGCTACTCCTTGCTCAACGAAATGGACTCAACACCGCATATTAAACGCCTAAGAATGTACCTGACTCTTAAGTATCTTAAAACCTATGGATTGCTATGTCTCCGAAAGAGAATCAAGCATGTGTACAGGGACGTAAACGCAGCAGTGATAGGATTGGAGAGGTTCGGTGAGCAAATGAAGACCCTTTGAAGTCATATTGCATGGTACCCATTCCACGGGTTTCAACTACCCAGGTTTAAGGTATTCTTCCTTCAGCTAAAACATGCATGTGGAACCTAGAGTATGATCAACCATGTGATCGGGAGACGTGTTCAAATATGTCTCAGTTTTCGTACCCTGGTACTCGGGTGCAACATTCCAGACGCTTTACTAACACTCTCCCGACTTGGAGAGTCAGTCCCTTTAACCTCCTGTTTGGCCCAGTTTGCAATTTCTGCGGAAGATGAACAGGAATAGCGAGAACCAATGAGAGACTAGCTGGAGGTGTCTGGACGGGCAAATTTAACTCTCATTTCCCACCAGGAAGAGGAAATAACCAAAGGCTCAGCGTGCCGTGCCGGAACCAGATTAGGGCCTGAAGCCATCCTGCGGTGTTGCGGCCAGCTCACAAGAAAACGAGTTGAAGAAAGGAGCTCAGGGGCACTGTAATTCACAAACCTGCAGAGTTATAAATGACAACTATCGTCCAAAAATATACTGAAGTAAGGCTGCCAAGAGGACTTGAAAGCGGGGCAGAATTGCAGGAAACCGATTTCAGGAGGTAGACTGGAATTGCATCGAAAGCATAGGAAAAGAGGCAGAACGTCCACAATGATGCACTTGGCCAAAAAGGGCGTATGCGTTTTTTCCTGAATATATTCAGGAAAAAACGCATACGCCCTTTTTGGCCAACCAAGCAAGCTTGCAAAGGAAATCTGCACTACAATGAAGTCTCACTTCCCCCCGGTCAAAAGGGCCATCTGAAAAAAGTGTAAAATCCAGAAAGGCAGGACAGGCCATGGAGAACTGGGAGCCTTGTTATGCTGATGGGCGGGATGTAAATTGCCAACAGACACTCGGGAGAAGTGTATGGTGTTTCCTGAAACATCTAAAAAACAAAGCAACAGAGCCTAGGGCACTTCCACTTATGGTCCTATAGCTTAGGGAAATTAAAATCAAAAAGATACAGCCACCCCAATGTTTGGGACGCCTCTGTTTACAAGAACCTCGTTTACCGTACAAGTTCAATATCACAGAAAGTGAAAAATGGATAAAGAACTTGTGGTACTTACGTACAATGCAGTATCACTCAGCAGTGAAATCTATGTCATCAGGCCCGTAGCAGCACAATGAGTGGATTCAGGTACGATGATTCTAACTGAAATAAGTCACACAGAAAAAGAAACATCATAAGATATCAGTAATACACGGAATGTAAACTTGGCTACACAGGAACTGAATTACAGAACAGAACAGGGTCTCAAATTTAGAAAACCAACTTATGCTTGTTTAAGGGGAAAGGTGAGTTGGGGTGCTGCATAAAACCAGAGATTGAAATGAGCACAGATAAAGTTCCTTAAGCCAAATATGGAATAGACAAGAGCTACTCCTTGCTCAACGAAATGGACTCAACACCGCATATTAAACGCCTAAGAGTGTACCTGACTCTTAAGTATCTTAAAACCTATGGATTGCTATGTCTCCGAAAGAGAATCAAGCATGTGTACAGGGACGTAAACGCAGCAGTGATAGGATTGGAGAGGTTCGGTGAGCAAATGAAGACCCTTTGAAGTCATATTGCATGGTACCCATTCCACGGGTTTCAACTACCCAGGTTTAAGGTATTCTTCCTTCAGCTAAAACATGCATGTGGAACCTAGAGTATGATCAACCATGTGATCGGGAGACGTGTTCAAATATGTCTCAGTTTTCGTACCCTGGTACTCGGGTGCAACATTCCAGACGCTTTACTAACACTCTCCCGACTTGGAGAGTCAGTCCCTTTAACCTCCTGTTTGGCCCAGTTTGCAATTTCTGCGGAAGATGAACAGGAATAGCGAGAACCAATGAGAGACTAGCTGGAGGTGTCTGGACGGGCAAATTTAACTCTCATTTCCCACCAGGAAGAGGAAATAACCAAAGGCTCAGCGTGCCGTGCCGGAACCAGATTAGGGCCTGAAGCCATCCTGCGGTGTTGCGGCCAGCTCACAAGAAAACGAGTTGAAGAAAGGAGCTCAGGGGCACTGTAATTCACAAACCTGCAGAGTTATAAATGACAACTATCGTCCAAAAATATACTGAAGTAAGGCTGCCAAGAGGACTTGAAAGCGGGGCAGAATTGCAGGAAACCGATTTCAGGAGGTAGACTGGAATTGCATCGAAAGCATAGGAAAAGAGGCAGAACGTCCACAATGATGCACTTGGCCAAAAAGGGCGTATGCGTTTTTTCCTGAATATATTCAGGAAAAAACGCATACGCCCTTTTTGGCCAACCAAGCAAGCTTGCAAAGGAAATCTGCACTACAATGAAGTCTCACTTCCCCCCGGTCAAAAGGGCCATCTGAAAAAAGTGTAAAATCCAGAAAGGCAGGACAGGCCATGGAGAACTGGGAGCCTTGTTATGCTGATGGGCGGGATGTAAATTGCCAACAGACACTCGGGAGAAGTGTATGGTGTTTCCTGAAACATCTAAAAAACAAAGCAACAGAGCCTAGGGCACTTCCACTTATGGTCCTATAGCTTAGGGAAATTAAAATCAAAAAGATACAGCCACCCCAATGTTTGGGACGCCTCTGTTTACAAGAACCTCGTTTACCGTACAAGTTCAATATCACAGAAAGTGAAAAATGGATAAAGAACTTGTGGTACTTACGTACAATGCAGTATCACTCAGCAGTGAAATCTATGTCATCAGGCCCGTAGCAGCACAATGAGTGGATTCAGGTACGATGATTCTAACTGAAATAAGTCACACAGAAAAAGAAACATCATAAGATATCAGTAATACACGGAATGTAAACTTGGCTACACAGGAACTGAATTACAGAACAGAACAGGGTCTCAAATTTAGAAAACCAACTTATGCTTGTTTAAGGGGAAAGGTGAGTTGGGGTGCTGCATAAAACCAGAGATTGAAATGAGCACAGATAAAGTTCCTTAAGCCAAATATGGAATAGACAAGAGCTACTCCTTGCTCAACGAAATGGACTCAACACCGCATATTAAACGCCTAAGAGTGTACCTGACTCTTAAGTATCTTAAAACCTATGGATTGCTATGTCTCCGAAAGAGAATCAAGCATGTGTACAGGGACATAAACGCAGCAGTGATAGGATTGGAGAGGTTCGGTGAGCAAATGAAGACCCTTTGAAGTCATATTGCATGGTACCCATTCCACGGGTTTCAACTACCCAGGTTTAAGGTATTCTTCCTTCAGCTAAAACATGCATGTGGAACCTAGAGTATGATCAACCATGTGATCGGGAGACGTGTTCAAATATGTCTCAGTTTTCGTACCCTGGTACTCGGGTGCAACATTCCAGACGCTTTACTAACACTCTCCCGACTTGGAGAGTCAGTCCCTTTAACCTCCTGTTTGGCCCAGTTTGCAATTTCTGCGGAAGATGAACAGGAATAGCGAGAACCAATGAGAGACTAGCTGGAGGTGTCTGGACGGGCAAATTTAACTCTCATTTCCCACCAGGAAGAGGAAATAACCAAAGGCTCAGCGTGCCGTGCCGGAACCAGATTAGGGCCTGAAGCCATCCTGCGGTGTTGCGGCCAGCTCACAAGAAAGCGAGTTGAAGAAAGGAGCTCAGGGGCACTGTAATTCACAAACCTGCAGAGTTATAAATGACAACTATCGTCCAAAAATATACTGAAGTAAGGCTGCCAAGAGGACTTGAAAGCGGGGCAGAATTGCAGGAAACCGATTTCAGGAGGTAGACTGGAATTGCATCGAAAGCATAGGAAAAGAGACAGAACGTCCACAATGATGCACTTGGCCAAAAAGGGCGTATGCGTTTTTTCCTGAATATATTCAGGAAAAAACGCATACGCCCTTTTTGGCCAACCAAGCAAGCTTGCAAAGGAAATCTGCACTACAATGAAGTCTCACTTCCCCCCGGTCAAAAGGGCCATCTGAAAAAAGTGTAAAATCCAGAAAGGCAGGACAGGCCATGGAGAACTGGGAGCCTTGTTATGCTGATGGGCGGGATGTAAATTGCCAACAGACACTCGGGAGAAGTGTATGGTGTTTCCTGAAACGTCTAAAAAACAAAGCAACAGAGCCTAGGGCACTTCCACTTATGGTCCTATAGCTTAGGGAAATTAAAATCAAAAAGATACAGCCACCCCAATGTTTGGGACGCCTCTGTTTACAAGAACCTCGTTTACCGTACAAGTTCAATATCACAGAAAGTGAAAAATGGATAAAGAACTTGTGGTACTTACGTACAATGCAGTATCACTCAGCAGTGAAATCTATGTCATCAGGCCCGTAGCAGCACAATGAGTGGATTCAGGTACGATGATTCTAACTGAAATAAGTCACACAGAAAAAGAAACATCATAAGATATCAGTAATACACGGAATGTAAACTTGGCTACACAGGAACTGAATTACAGAACAGAACAGGGTCTCAAATTTAGAAAACCAACTTATGCTTGTTTAAGGGGAAAGGTGAGTTGGGGTGCTGCATAAAACCAGGGATTGAAATGAGCACAGATAAAGTTCCTTAAGCCAAATATGGAATAGACAAGAGCTACTCCTTGCTCAACGAAATGGACTCAACACCGCATATTAAACGCCTAAGAATGTACCTGACTCTTAAGTATCTTAAAACCTATGGATTGCTATGTCTCCGAAAGAGAATCAAGCATGTGTACAGGGACGTAAACGCAGCAGTGATAGGATTGGAGAGGTTCGGTGAGCAAATGAAGACCCTTTGAAGTCATATTGCATGGTACCCATTCCACGGGTTTCAACTACCCAGGTTTAAGGTATTCTTCCTTCAGCTAAAACATGCATGTGGAACCTAGAGTATGATCAACCATGTGATCGGGAGACGTGTTCAAATATGTCTCAGTTTTCGTACCCTGGTACTCGGGTGCAACATTCCAGACGCTTTACTAACACTCTCCCGACTTGGAGAGTCAGTCCCTTTAACCTCCTGTTTGGCCCAGTTTGCAATTTCTGCGGAAGATGAACAGGAATAGCGAGAACCAATGAGAGACTAGCTGGAGGTGTCTGGACGGGCAAATTTAACTCTCATTTCCCACCAGGAAGAGGAAATAACCAAAGGCTCAGCGTGCCGTGCCGGAACCAGATTAGGGCCTGAAGCCATCCTGCGGTGTTGCGGCCAGCTCACAAGAAAACGAGTTGAAGAAAGGAGCTCAGGGGCACTGTAATTCACAAACCTGCAGAGTTATAAATGACAACTATCGTCCAAAAATATACTGAAGTAAGGCTGCCAAGAGGACTTGAAAGCGGGGCAGAATTGCAGGAAACCGATTTCAGGAGGTAGACTGGAATTGCATCGAAAGCATAGGAAAAGAGGCAGAACGTCCACAATGATGCACTTGGCCAAAAAGGGCGTATGCGTTTTTTCCTGAATATATTCAGGAAAAAACGCATACGCCCTTTTTGGCCAACCAAGCAAGCTTGCAAAGGAAATCTGCACTACAATGAAGTCTCACTTCCCCCCGGTCAAAAGGGCCATCTGAAAAAAGTGTAAAATCCAGAAAGGCAGGACAGGCCATGGAGAACTGGGAGCCTTGTTATGCTGATGGGCGGGATGTCAATTGCCAACAGACACTCGGGAGAAGTGTATGGTGTTTCCTGAAACATCTAAAAAACAAAGCAACAGAGCCTAGGGCACTTCCACTTATGGTCCTATAGCTTAGGGAAATTAAAATCAAAAAGATACAGCCACCCCAATGTTTGGGACGCCTCTGTTTACAAGAACCTCGTTTACCGTACAAGTTCAATATCACAGAAAGTGAAAAATGGATAAAGAACTTGTGGTACTTACGTACAATGCAGTATCACTCAGCAGTGAAATCTATGTCATCAGGCCCGTAGCAGCACAATGAGTGGATTCAGGTACGATGATTCTAACTGAAATAAGTCACACAGAAAAAGAAACATCATAAGATATCAGTAATACACGGAATGTAAACTTGGCTACACAGGAACTGAATTACAGAACAGAACAGGGTCTCAAATTTAGAAAACCAACTTATGCTTGTTTAAGGGTAAAGGTGAGTTGGGGTGCTGCATAAAACCAGAGATTGAAATGAGCACAGATAAAGTTCCTTAAGCCAAATATGGAATAGACAAGAGCTACTCCTTGCTCAACGAAATGGACTCAACACCGCATATTAAACGCCTAAGAGTGTACCTGACTATTAAGTATCTTAAAACCTATGGATTGCTATGTCTCCGAAAGAGAATCAAGCATGTGTACAGGGACGTAAACGCAGCAGTGATAGGATTGGAGAGGTTCGGTGAGCAAATGAAGACCCTTTGAAGTCATATTGCATGGTACCCATTCCACGGGTTTCAACTACCCAGGTTTAAGGTATTCTTCCTTCAGCTAAAACATGCATGTGGAACCTAGAGTATGATCAACCATGTGATCGGGAGACGTGTTCAAATATGTCTCAGTTTTCGTACCCTGGTACTCGGGTGCAACATTCCAGACGCTTTACTAACACTCTCCCGACTTGGAGAGTCAGTCCCTTTAACCTCCTGTTTGGCCCAGTTTGCAATTTCTGCGGAAGATGAACAGGAATAGCGAGAACCAATGAGAGACTAGCTGGAGGTGTCTGGACGGGCAAATTTAACTCTCATTTCCCACCAGGAAGAGGAAATAACCAAAGGCTCAGCGTGCCGTGCCGGAACCAGATTAGGGCCTGAAGCCATCCTGCGGTGTTGCGGCCAGCTCACAAGAAAGCGAGTTGAAGAAAGGAGCTCAGGGGCACTGTAATTCACAAACCTGCAGAGTTATAAATGACAACTATCGTCCAAAAATATACTGAAGTAAGGCTGCCAAGAGGACTTGAAAGCGGGGCAGAATTGCAGGAAACCGATTTCAGGAGGTAGACTGGAATTGCATTGAAAGCATAGGAAAAGAGGCAGAACGTCCACAATGATGCACTTGGCCAAAAAGGGCGTATGCGTTTTTTCCTGAATATATTCAGGAAAAAACGCATACGCCCTTTTTGGCCAACCAAGCAAGCTTGCAAAGGAAATCTGCACTACAATGAAGTCTCACTTCCCCCCGGTCAAAAGGGCCATCTGAAAAAAGTGTAAAATCCAGAAAGGCAGGACAGGCCATGGAGAACTGGGAGCCTTGTTATGCTGATGGGCGGGATGTCAATTGCCAACAGACACTCGGGAGAAGTGTATGGTGTTTCCTGAAACATCTAAAAAACAAAGCAACAGAGCCTAGGGCACTTCCACTTATGGTCCTATAGCTTAGGGAAATTAAAATCAAAAAGATACAGCCACCCCAATGTTTGGGACGCCTCTGTTTACAAGAACCTCGTTTACCGTACAAGTTCAATATCACAGAAAGTGAAAAATGGATAAAGAACTTGTGGTACTTACGTACAATGCAGTATCACTCAGCAGTGAAATCTATGTCATCAGGCCCGTAGCAGCACAATGAGTGGATTCAGGTACGATGATTCTAACTGAAATAAGTCACACAGAAAAAGAAACATCATAAGATATCAGTAATACACGGAATGTAAACTTGGCTACACAGGAACTGAATTACAGAACAGAACAGGGTCTCAAATTTAGAAAACCAACTTATGCTTGTTTAAGGGGAAAGGTGAGTTGGGGTGCTGCATAAAACCAGAGATTGAAATGAGCACAGATAAAGTTCCTTAAGCCAAATATGGAATAGACAAGAGCTACTCCTTGCTCAACGAAATGGACTCAACACCGCATATTAAACGCCTAAGAATGTACCTGAATAGTAAGTATCTTAAAACCTATGGATTGCTATGTCTCCGAAAGAGAATCAAGCATGTGTACAGGGACATAAACGCAGCAGTGATAGGATTGGAGAGGTTCGGTGAGCAAATGAAGACCCTTTGAAGTCATATTGCATGGTACCCATTCCACGGGTTTCAACTACCCAGGTTTAAGGTATTCTTCCTTCAGCTAAAACATGCATGTGGAACCTAGAGTATGATCAACCATGTGATCGGGAGACGTGTTCAAATATGTCTCAGTTTTCGTACCCTGGTACTCGGGTGCAACATTCCAGACGCTTTACTAACACTCTCCCGACTTGGAGAGTCAGTCCCTTTAACCTCCTGTTTGGCCCAGTTTGCAATTTCTGCGGAAGATGAACAGGAATAGCGAGAACCAATGAGAGACTAGCTGGAGGTGTCTGGACGGGCAAATTTAACTCTCATTTCCCACCAGGAAGAGGAAATAACCAAAGGCTCAGCGTGCCGTGCCGGAACCAGATTAGGGCCTGAAGCCATCCTGTGGTGTTGCGGCCAGCTCACAAGAAAACGAGTTGAAGAAAGGAGCTCAGGGGCACTGTAATTCACAAACCTGCAGAGTTATAAATGACAACTATCGTCCAAAAATATACTGAAGTAAGGCTGCCAAGAGGACTTGAAAGCGGGGCAGAATTGCAGGAAACCGATTTCAGGAGGTAGACTGGAATTGCATTGAAAGCATAGGAAAAGAGGCAGAACATCCACAATGATGCACTTGGCCAAAAAGGGCGTATGCGTTTTTTCCTGAATATATTCAGGAAAAAAC
Source organism: Globicephala melas (assembly GCF_963455315.2). Taxonomy (NCBI): domain Eukaryota; kingdom Metazoa; phylum Chordata; class Mammalia; order Artiodactyla; family Delphinidae; genus Globicephala; species Globicephala melas. The sequence goes on along the minus strand of NW_027207357.1, from coordinate 303,778 downwards.
GCATACGCCCTTTTTGGCCAACCAAGCAAGCTTGCAAAGGAAATCTGCACTACAATGAAGTCTCACTTCCCCCCGGTCAAAAGGGCCATCTGAAAAAAGTGTAAAATCCAGAAAGGCAGGACAGGCCATGGAGAACTGGGAGCCTTGTTATGCTGATGGGCGGGATGTAAATTGCCAACAGACACTCGGGAGAAGTGTATGGTGTTTCCTGAAACATCTAAAAAACAAAGCAACAGAGCCTAGGGCACTTCCACTTATGGTCCTATAGCTTAGGGAAATTAAAATCAAAAAGATACAGCCACCCCAATGTTTGGGACGCCTATGTTTACAAGAACCTCGTTTACCGTACAAGTTCAATATCACAGAAAGTGAAAAATGGATAAAGAACTTGTGGTACTTACGTACAATGCAGTATCACTCAGCAGTGAAATCTATGTCATCAGGCCCGTAGCAGCACAATGAGTGAATTCAGGTACGATGATTCTAACTGAAATAAGTCACACAGAAAAAGAAACATCATAAGATATCAGTAATACACGGAATGTAAACTTGGCTACACAGGAACTGAATTACAGAACAGAACAGGGTCTCAAATTTAGAAAACCAACTTATGCTTGTTTAAGGGGAAAGGTGAGTTGGGGTGCTGCATAAAACCAGAGATTGAAATGAGCACAGATAAAGTTCCTTAAGCCAAATATGGAATAGACAAGAGCTACTCCTTGCTCAACGAAATGCACTCAACACCGCATATTAAACGCCTAAGAGTGTACCTGACTCTTAAGTATCTTAAAACCTATGGATTGCTATGTCTCCGAAAGAGAATCAAGCATGTGTACAGGGACATAAACGCAGCAGTGATAGGATTGGAGAGGTTCGGTGAGCAAATGAAGACCCTTTGAAGTCATATTGCATGGTACCCATTCCACGGGTTTCAACTACCCAGGTTTAAGGTATTCTTCCTTCAGCTAAAACATGCATGTGGAACCTAGAGTATGATCAACCATGTGATCGGGAGACGTGTTCAAATATATCTCAGTTTTCGTACCCTGGTACTCGGGTGCAACATTCCAGACGCTTTACTAACACTCTCCCGACTTGGAGAGTCAGTCCCTTTAACCTCCTGTTTGGCCCAGTTTGCAATTTCTGCGGAAGATGAACAGGAATAGCGAGAACCAATGAGAGACTAGCTGGAGGTGTCTGGACGGGCAAATTTAACTCTCATTTCCCACCAGGAAGAGGAAATAACCAAAGGCTCAGCGTGCCGTGCCGGAACCAGATTAGGGCCTGAAGCCATCCTGCGGTGTTGCGGCCAGCTCACAAGAAAGCGAGTTGAAGAAAGGAGCTCAGGGGCACTGTAATTCACAAACCTGCAGAGTTATAAATGACAACTATCGTCCAAAAATATACTGAAGTAAGGCTGCCAAGAGGACTTGAAAGCGGGGCAGAATTGCAGGAAACCGATTTCAGGAGGTAGACTGGAATTGCATCGAAAGCATAGGAAAAGAGGCAGAACGTCCACAATGATGCACTTGGCCAAAAAGGGCGTATGCGTTTTTTCCTGAATATATTCAGGAAAAAACGCATACGCCCTTTTTGGCCAACCAAGCAAGCTTGCAAAGGAAATCTGCACTACAATGAAGTCTCACTTCCCCCCGGTCAAAAGGGCCATCTGAAAAAAGTGTAAAATCCAGAAAGGCAGGACAGGCCATGGAGAACTGGGAGCCTTGTTATGCTGATGGGCGGGATGTAAATTGCCAACAGACACTTGGGAGAAGTGTATGGTGTTTCCTGAAACATCTAAAAAACAAAGCAACAGAGCCTAGGGCACTTCCACTTATGGTCCTATAGCTTAGGGAAATTAAAATCAAAAAGATACAGCCACCCCAATGTTTGGGACGCCTCTGTTTACAAGAACCTCGTTTACCGTACAAGTTCAATATCACAGAAAGTGAAAAATGGATAAAGAACTTGTGGTACTTACGTACAATGCAGTATCACTCAGCAGTGAAATCTATGTCATCAGGCCCGTAGCAGCACAATGAGTGGATTCAGGTACGATGATTCTAACTGAAATAAGTCACACAGAAAAAGAAACATCATAAGATATCATTAATACACGGAATGTAAACTTGGCTACACAGGAACTGAATTACAGAACAGAACAGGGTCTCAAATTTAGAAAACCAACTTATGCTTGTTTAAGGGGAAAGGTGAGTTGGGGTGCTGCATAAAACCAGAGATTGAAATGAGCACAGATAAAGTTCCTTAAGCCAAATATGGAATAGACAAGAGCTACTCCTTGCTCAACAAAATGGACTCAACACCGCATATTAAACGCCTAAGAATGTACCTGAATAGTAAGTATCTTAAAACTTATGGATTGCTATGTCTCCGAAAGAGAATCAAGCATGTGTACAGGGACATAAACGCAGCCGTGATAGGATGGAGAGGTTCGGTGAGCAAATGAAGACCCTTTGAAGTCATATTGCATGGTACCCATTCCACGGGTTTCAACTACCCAGGTTTAAGGTATTCTTCCTTCAGCTAAAACATGCATGTGGAACCTAGAGTATGATCAACCATGTGATCGGGAGACGTGTTCAAATATGTCTCAGTTTTCGTACCCTGGTACTCGGGTGCAACATTCCAGACGCTTTACTAACACTCTCCCGACTTGGAGAGTCAGTCCCTTTAACCTCCTGTTTGGCCCAGTTTGCAATTTCTGCGGAAGATGAACAGGAATAGCGAGAACCAATGAGAGACTAGCTGGAGGTGTCTGGACGGGCAAATTTAACTCTCATTTCCCACCAGGAAGAGGAAATAACCAAAGGCTCAGCGTGCCGTGCCGGAACCAGATTAGGGCCTGAAGCCATCCTGCGGTGTTGCGGCCAGCTCACAAGAAAACGAGTTGAAGAAAGGAGCTCAGGGGCACTGTAATTCACAAACCTGCAGAGTTATAAATGACAACTATCGTCCAAAAATATACTGAAGTAAGGCTGCCAAGAGGACTTGAAAGCGGGGCAGAATTGCAGGAAACCGATTTCAGGAGGTAGACTGGAATTGCATTGAAAGCATACGAAAAGAGGCAGAACGTCCACAATGATGCACTTGGCCAAAAAGGGCGTATGCGTTTTTTCCTGAATATATTCAGGAAAAAACGCATACGCCCTTTTTGGCCAACCAAGCAAGCTTGCAAAGGAAATCTGCACTACAATGAAGTCTCACTTCCCCCCGGTCAAAAGGGCCATCTGAAAAAAGTGTAAAATCCAGAAAGGCAGGACAGGCCATGGAGAACTGGGAGCCTTGTTATGCTGATGGGCGGGATGTAAATTGCCAACAGACACTCGGGAGAAGTGTATGGTGTTTCCTGAAACATCTAAAAAACAAAGCAACAGAGCCTAGGGCACTTCCACTTATGGTCCTATAGCTTAGGGAAATTAAAATCAAAAAGATACAGCCACCCCAATGTTTGGGACGCCTCTGTTTACAAGAACCTCGTTTACCGTACAAGTTCAATATCACAGAAAGTGAAAAATGGATAAAGAACTTGTGGTACTTACGTACAATGCAGTATCACTCAGCAGTGAAATCTATGTCATCAGGCCCGTAGCAGCACAATGAGTGGATTCAGGTACGATGATTCTAACTGAAATAAGTCACACAGAAAAAGAAACATCATAAGATATCAGTAATACACGGAATGTAAACTTGGCTACACAGGAACTGAATTACAGAACAGAACAGGGTCTCAAATTTAGAAAACCAACTTATGCTTGTT